>NW_007851069.1:0-662 GCF_000696425.1 Galeopterus variegatus
ATCACTGAAGGAACTAACTCTGCCAATAGCCATGTGACTTTGGACATGGATCTTTTCCCAGTAGAGCCTTAAGATGAGATTGAAGCCCTGGCCAGCACCTTAATTGCAGCCAGTGAGAGATGCTAAATTTGAGACTCATGAAAAGCATGCTCAGAAACGTCACCCACAGAAAATGTGAAATAATAAATGTCTGTTGTTTTAAGCCACCAAATTTGTGGTAATTTGTTAAATAGCAATAGATAATTAACAGAATACACACCCTTTTACTCTACCCATGGCCAATAGTGGAAGTGTCTGATCCAATGCATTTGAAGACATAGCTCTTTGACCTTTTTCTCAATGTCTGTCTTCTATTCTATTTAGAATTTTGAGGTCTTTTTAAACTAAAAGTAGTAATTTATGTTTTCCTTGCAAAATGTATGAATATTTGTGTGGCTCAAATATGTTAAACTAAAATTGAAAGTGAATGCCATAACCAGACATTATGGGCATGTGTGTAATACAAATGTAATTCTGAATACTCTGGACACCCAACTTTCACTCACACAGCCTGCAGATGCAATCAGAGCTATCTAGTGCTTTATTGTGCTCCTCACTGATTTGCTTTCCTAGGAGTTTAGTCTCATTAACTGCTGCAGGTTTATTGACATAATCTTTAGACC
>NW_007851070.1:0-662 GCF_000696425.1 Galeopterus variegatus
GGAGTATTATCAAATGTTCTATTAATATTTGTTGATTTAAATTTACATGCAGTGCTACTTAGCTGCCATATTGTAAGTGGACGTGTTGGAGGGCCTCTAGGTATCTAATTGTGCTTATAATGGGTAAGATAAAATTTTGCTCTCATGTTACTGACTCGAGGAGAAATATTCTAAAGTGGCCTAAGCTTTTGTTGATATTAGCTGTACAGAGCCCTATAACTCTATTTATTCAGAAGAACAAACAGGCCACGTTATCCCAGAAGTCACTAAAAGCTGCCTAGCAGACCTCTAGCTCACCCAACTCATTCTTGCTAGGTTCTGACGAAATTTTTGATTTTGTTTTCTCCTCTTCCCTAAATGCTTACTTTTGATGAAGCGGTAGAAATCAACCTCAATTTCTTCCAAGTTGGTGTCGGCCCATTTTCTTTAACAACTAACAAACACACAAGAACTCACCATAAGACTAAGGCAATATTTCTCCCTGATTATTTCTATTTCTATTTCTTTGTTTAGTCTAAGAATAATCCCCTTAACACATAAAATACGTAATTTGCTTATTCATTTCTATTCCACATACTTCCTCTTATGAAATAACTTACACTTCAAAAGGAAATGTGTTTTATATTTCATAGCAAAAATGGGATAATTAATTGTGTGAAAAG
>NW_007851071.1:0-662 GCF_000696425.1 Galeopterus variegatus
TCCCTTCCTTCCTTCCTTCCCCCTTCCCTCTTCCTTCTTCCTTTGTTCTTTCTTCCTTCACAGAGGCAAGAACAGTATCACTGTCTGAGAGCTCCACCAGCCTTGTCCAGCTTTCTCCTCCCGTTTTCCCACAGGTGTTTCCCCAGATAAATCTTTTACATATTCAATGCCATCTTGGCACCAGCTTCTCAAAGGGCTTGGACTTAGTGTATAAAATAATGCCTTAGCCATGGTATATACTATACTCTGCATTTGGCAGAGTTCTAAAAAATGGCAGAGTAGTAGGAAAGCTTTATAGTGAAAAGGGGGAGATCTTCAGAGATGCTTTGATGGGAGGTTGTTGGTATGTTGAAACTGTTGGTTAGACAACTAGAAGTCTTTGGTCCTGAATTAGAAGGAGAGGCAAAAATTAGGAAAGCTGGCAGTTACTAAACAAGTCCTAAGTATTCTGGGCTGATTGCTTCAGAGGTTGTGGTTTGGCTTCCTGGGCTGGTAGCTGCAGAGACAGTGGGTCAGAATACTATTATTATATATGATCTGGTCATTGTCTATCTGTATAGTCAAATATCCAGTTACATACTCAAATCTTAACATCCCCTAATTTGGTTATTCTCTTGCTTGTGAAAAGATGACCAATTCAGAGAAGTCTGACAATCTAGATG
>NW_007851072.1:0-662 GCF_000696425.1 Galeopterus variegatus
CCATAATAATCATATACATTGTATATTGACAAAATAAAAATTTAATGAAAAAAATAAAAGAAATTACTTTTGTACCCTTTGCCCCCTCCCAATTATACCCCAAACCTACCTCCCCCCACCTCCCCTCCACTCCTATTTGTAGCCCTAGGAATGTCCCCTCCCTCTGTTAGGCCATGGCACTACTATGGTCTTTTATCATTCCTTCCTTTCTCTCTTAGCTCCCACATATGAGTAAGAACATGCAGTATTTAGCCCTCTGTGCTTTGTTTGTTTCACTCAACAAAAGTTTCTCCAGGGGGCCGGCCTGGTGGCGCACTGCTATAGTGCGCCGCTTGGGAAGCATGGTGGCTCTCCCGCCGAGGGTTCGGATCCCACATACAGACCGGCCGCTCACTGGCTGAGCGAGGGGCGGGAGCAACACCGAGGGTTGCGATCCCGTGGCCAGTCCCGGTCCGGTATGGGCGTGACACTGAGGGTTGCGATCCATTGCCGGGCACGAAAAAAGACAAAAAGGAAAAAAAAAAAAAAAGTTTCTCCAGGTTCATCCATGTTGAAGCAAATGGGAATATTTCATTGTTTTTTATGGCAGAGTAGTATTCCGTACTGTATATATATCACAATTTCCTGACAAAATCTTCTATTGATGGACATTTAGGTTGTTT
>NW_007851073.1:0-662 GCF_000696425.1 Galeopterus variegatus
ATTTTATTGATTTTTGTTTGGATGTCTTAAGTGTCTTTTCTTCCTTTCTTTCTGATTTACTTTTTGTCTTCTGTATTCGTTCATTCCTTAGATTGTAGATAAACTTTTTTTTCTCTTCATTGTTGGCATTTTTATTTTACTAGTTGGTTTTTATTCGTCTTGAGTTTTTATGGCAGTGGTAGTTATTTTTCAGGAACCAAACCCAGTACTTCCTTGAGAATTTCCTGTAAGGTTGGTCATGTGGTAGTGAACTCCCACAGTTTTTGTTTGTCTGAGAATTATGCTATTTGTCCTTCCTTTTGGAAGTATAGCCTTGCGTAGTAGGGTATTCTTGACTGGCAATCTCTGCCTTTAGTGTTTTGAATATATCATCCCATTCCTTTCTGGGTTTTAGGGTTTGTGAGGAAAAGTCTGATATTAGTCTGATTGAGGCTTCCTTATAAGTGATTTGATGCTTTTCTCATGCAGCTTTTAAGATTCCCTCTTTGTCTTTCAGTTTTGCCACCTTGACTGTAAGGTGTCTTGGAGAAGACCTTTTTGGGTTGAATACAGTTGGGGATATTTGAGCTTCCTGAATCTGAAGATCTGTGTGTTTTCCTATACCTGGGAAGTTTTCTGCCACTAATTTGTTGAATATGTTTTCAATGCAATCTCCTTTTTCC
>NW_007851074.1:0-662 GCF_000696425.1 Galeopterus variegatus
TTTGGCTTTCAAAACCTGCTTTCAATTTTAGCAACAATTTCACTCTTTCACATTTGACTTAATGGATTTTACCTTCCCACCTAGATTTTGGCACTACATGCTCCCCTGATTTTATTACTCCTAAATTTTATGGAAGAAAAAGCAAGTAACTCCTTTCTCTTTCAGCCCTGATCCTTCAACTTCACTCCTAGTGATCTGAAAGAAGAGGGTAAGATAGTAGTTTGCATAATAATTAAACTGCTTAATTTAATATGTAATAAAGCTGAATTCTAGAATGGTTAAATAATTTCTCCAGAATGATTAGGTGGCAAACTCCATAAAGGTAAAAACATTCTCAATACTTTTTGCATTGACTCTATTGACTCAATAGAGTTTATTCACAGATGAAGTAATTAACCATATTCAACTTGAATTAAAATTAACACAAATTATTAGTGGCAAAACAAGGACTTTGTAAAAAAAAAAAACATGTATACATACACAGACATTATATAATTAAATATACATAAACACCTGTATATAACTGTATATAACTTATGTAGTATATATGCAGAGTTTATTGTGTATATACATTGTATATCTAGTTTATATAGTATGTGTATATATATATATGACTGTGAGTATATTTTGTCTGGAATTAGCTATTTCAAACTGGGTAGAGA
>NW_007851075.1:0-662 GCF_000696425.1 Galeopterus variegatus
AACATGAGGCCTCTTGTCCTCGTCTGCCCCCAAAAGACGAGCACCTCAGCCTGCTCCCTAGCTGAAGGAGAACAGCCCATCCGCCTCTGTGGAAGTAGCCATGAAATCTTTCAGATCACTGGGTACACTTTATCATTTGTCTCTTTTGGAAGTTTGATGTAACCCTGCTCGGGGCACAATTGTTGCCACAAGGCCAGTCATTTTTTCCCTATCAACTCCTGCCGTAAGCAAGGCAAACCACATCTGCATACAGCTGGTCTCTTCAGGGTAAAATCCGAAGCATTTCTTGGGGATTTAGTCTTTGCCATGTTTTGTACCCCCTTTGCTTGTCTCCTCCCTGCTGCTTCACCCAGACTTCAGCCATCATGGCCATCACTTCATGTATAGGACGACCGGTCATCACTTCATGTATAGGATGACCAGCATATGGGGCCAGTATGGCCATCAGTGACCCAAAGGACATCAATGGAGCATTTTGCAGCACTACATCTCTCATGCTGCTCGTAAAACATTCATCATCCAGGCCAAGGGTGTTCACATTAAACATGGACTGTCGCATCCCCAGCTCCCGAATCACCTGAACCAGCTTGGCCTACATTTGCACCTACTCACAGTTTCGGGCAGTTCTCAGGCATTTGTCCACATGTCTGGACAGCTGCACT
>NW_007851076.1:0-662 GCF_000696425.1 Galeopterus variegatus
AAGGAGCGATCGCCCAGTGCTATCATGGGTTCACTATGAACAAGGCATGTCAGACCTGGTTCGTCTCTTTTGGGGATGGAGATAATATGGATTTGGGAAATGCTAATGACCTTGTGGACATTGACCTTATGAGATATTTATTGGGGACACTTACAGTAGCATTTTGGACAAGAAGGAGAGATGTGCTCTGACTCAGGTAGGTCAATTCCTCTTTGATTGTAGCCAAAGAATGTTGAATAATGATCAATTTCAGAGCAAAGTCAAAGCTAAATCCTGTGCCCAAATGTCTCTCTGTTGACTTTTAGAAATAGATACCATCCTCCCCAGCACTAGATCTATTATTCTCTTTTTCTCGAAACCCTTTGACTACAGTTTTAAACTTTTTCTGTTTTTTTTAGATGCACATGAATATACTAAGCACAAATGTAGGATAGTTTTGTATTTGCATTTTTTTTCTTAGATTTTCCCCCAGTGGTAAACTGTTTTATCCAAATTCAAAGTTTGGTAATCATTTCACGTTTTATGTAATACCGGAGCCCCTGAGGAGTCTTGCTCATGAAGAAGGAGGCTAGTTGGCCAATAGGCATTCTTTTCTGCTCTCGTTCTTTCAAAATTTTTTTTGCTTAATACAAACTATGTGCCAGGCACAGTGCTAGCCACAG
>NW_007851077.1:0-662 GCF_000696425.1 Galeopterus variegatus
TCTCACACATCAGTCAACACAGAATACTTCACCTCTGGTCACCAAAATGGGTGGGGATTCCCGTGAACCCCCCACCAAGTAATTTTCCAGTGGATACCAGGTGTCCAATAATTCACTTCAATTCTGACCTTATCTACTTGCAGTTAGAGTCAGATCCCACAGTTTAAGGGCTCAGTCCCACAAGATTGCCCCACACTTCAGATGCCAATTACGAGTAGTAGGTTGTTACCTATACTTCTGACCAACCACTATGAATTGAGGTTCCTACCTCTCCTTAGGTTCACTTAATTTTCTGGGACAGCTCACAGAACTCAGGGAAACACTTATTTACACTGACTGGTTTATTATAAGGATATTCCAAAGGATACAGATGATTAGCCAGTTGAGAGAAATGCGTAAGGCAAGGCATCTGGGAAGGGGTGTAGAACTTCCATGGCTTCTCCAGATGAGCCACCATCCAGGAACCTCTGTATATTCAACAACCTGGATGTTCTCTGAACCCAGTCCTTTCAGCTTCTTATGTAGGCTTTAGTATGTTGGCATGATCAATTAAATTACTAACTATTGGTGATCAGCTCAACCTTCAGTATCTCGTCCCTCTCTGGAGGTCAGGGGGTGGGACTGAAAAATCTAACTCTCTAATCACACGGTTGTTTCCCCTG
>NW_007851078.1:0-662 GCF_000696425.1 Galeopterus variegatus
TTGCGATCCATTGCCAGACACGGAAAAAGACAAAAAATAAATAAATAAATAAATAAAATAATAAAATAAAAAAATAAATAGCATTTAATCCAGTTCCCAGGCATTTCCAACCTCTTCTTTTATTATATCAAAATCTCTAGGTTTTAGTGTTGTCTAATCAGGAAAAAAAGTCAACTCTGTGAGTTTGGGATAATAAACATTTTTTTTTCTTTATCTTATTTATTTACAGAGTCATGATTTGTGTGAAAGCCATGGTTTATATGGCAAGAGGAAAAGAAGGGGTGTGGAGATAAAGCAAGGAAATAAACTCCTATGCACTTATTAATTTTCTGTCTAAGATTGCTGGAGTGTGTTCCCCTGAACACTTCGGTCTTCCGAATGAACAGGCACACCCATCTCAGTCAAAGTCCTTGTGCACCTTTGCTCCCCAGAAGCTGGAGCACAGAGCAAGGGGTCGATGCACATACAAACTCTGTATTTTTCTACCAAAAGCTACATTCGCTGGATGAATTTCTGTGCCAAATAATGATAAGCATGTACAATGATTAATGACCCCAAGTTCAATAGCAAATATTTGCATTTTCTATAGAGAATCATCTCAACAGGGAAATAAGTTCGCTAAGGAGGTTACAATGGAAGGTGATGATATGTTGAATTACTTA
>NW_007851079.1:0-662 GCF_000696425.1 Galeopterus variegatus
ATTGTTGTACCAGCAGCTCTAATTTATGGGAGAGAAACAATTTAGCTACAAAGATAATACTGTCTATTTTCACAAAAACATGCATGGCTGAAAGGAATCTTTTTAGAGTTCTAATAATTATTTCCCATAGCAGGGAATCTGGCAGGAGTGTATTCAAGGAGTGGTTGATCACTTAGACTCAATGATCCAGTGTTTGACTCACTGGAATTGGCTAAATTCTAGATAACTTTTTGTAGTAATTGTGTTAAGATATAAATTTCAAAAGCTAACACTATGATTTCCATTCAAATATATAGAAAGCATGTGTCAGATTATTATTTAATTAATGAAACACCCACAGGATGGAAAAGCTGATTCAGAAGAAAATTTGATGGATTACTCATAGTCACGAGGATAAATAATACTGGAATAAAATTGCTTAGTAATATACCAAACTGGTAATGTTCAGCAGAACAATAAAACTATAACCCTTTTTATCTTTTCAGTCAGATGAAAATTATTGCATCTCTATCAGCCATATTTCTACTTATAACTTATTAATATTCTACAAGTCTAACTTTATGCAGTCTGGGCCTGATCAATAATCAGTAAATCATAGAATGGATACACTTCCCTAAAGAGTTATATAATACCTGGTTGGGCCTGATAGATAATACATTGGT
>NW_007851080.1:0-662 GCF_000696425.1 Galeopterus variegatus
CGAAGAAGGAAGACGTGTGCATGTGTGCGTGTGTTTGTATGTACGTGTGTGGTGTGTGCACGTGTGTGCGGTGTGTGCACATGTGTGTGTGTCTCTTCTTGAAACCCTCCCCTGTGGTTTGGACGTGAGCCCCAGTGCTCCTTGCTGTTTACGTTGCACCTTTCCAGGGCTGGACAGTCCCAACTGAGTGGCAATCAGAGAGCTGGGGTTTACCAAGCTGACCTTTCTGTCCTGGGTTTGGCTATAGTTCACAATGGTCACAGGGCAGTTGGAGTTTCCTTTTCGTGGTAATTTTCATTCGAGGTTAAGTAACCATGAGTAGAATATTTGAATTTTATTTTGTTTAGGGCTCAGTAACCTAAGTGAAATAAGAATTGAGGGTATTTATCTCTGTGAGGGGGAGACAAGAAAAGATACTAACTTCTCGGGGTCTGCGGCCTCTGTTATGACCGTCCCTGCCACACAGGTGGGGCAGAGGTGGTGGGGTGGAGACAGTGAGAGGAGGAAAGACTCCTGGGTCAGATCGCTGGCCTTGCTCTCTTATTATTTTTTCCAGTGGAATCCAGGAAATGTGGAAACAAGAAAATTGAAAAAAGAAAAGAAAAGAAAAGAAAAAACCAAAGTAATACAAAACAAAACAAAAATCCCAACCCCTAACAAGG
>NW_007851081.1:0-662 GCF_000696425.1 Galeopterus variegatus
ATAATAATAATAATACCTATCCCCCAGACCTGTTATCTGGACTGACTGAATTAATATTTATAAAGTGCTTGGAATAATGTTTGGTTCATAATAATCATCAAATAAACATTTCTTTTAAAAAGTGTGGGCTATAAGATTAACAACAACAATCTGTCACATACCTAAACAACATCTGTTTTCTGACATGTTCCTGAACTAGCACATACTCACTGTATTATGAGCCATTTGAGAGCTGCTAATACATAATCATAGATATATTTATTGTGTCCGTTAGCAATACATTCACCAATTACTTGTCTTGCTATCTCGTTAGCTGCCACATAAAACCAGCACCTTGGATCATCCATTATTATTTTTTGTTTTGTTTCATTTTAAATCACAGAGAAGCAGACTGTTCCCTAAAGGGCTGTTGTGGAAACCTGGATTTACAGTCCAGTGTCTCAGATCCCAAGCAAAGCACTGGCCTACCAAGTTGTAGCAGCTGAGGAACCACTAATCAGTTTTTTACAATGCTTGGGCCACTGGATTTCATCAGGCACCTATTGAGTGCCTCGAACTATGCTTGACAAGCTGCAGCCCATCTTTGTGTATGCTCCCACCAGCCTTATGGGTAATGCTGACCCCACTTCATAGATGAGGAAATTGAGGCTTTAAACAATTCT
>NW_007851082.1:0-662 GCF_000696425.1 Galeopterus variegatus
AGAGAAAAGGCTAGAAACTAAGCATTCAACTTAAGAAATTAGAAAGCTTATAACATAACCACTTAAAAAATAATAGAATAAACTCAAACAGAGCAAATAATAAATACAAGAGCCAAAATGAATAAAAAGAAAACAAAGAATACAATAGAAAAGATCAGAGAAGTTCACAATTGGCAGTTTGTAAAACCTAAGAAATAAAAAAAATCTTTGGTAGAAGAAGTCATTAAGCTAATAAAGAAGGTGCAGATGACAGTGCCAGAAATAAAAAAGAGGACATAAATATGGATGTGATAGAGATTAAAAAGATAACGAGATGATATTATGGAGAACTTTATAACTATAACTTAAATGGAATGAAAAATTTCTAAAAATATGTAACTCTTTGAAAAAAATTCACCAAAATTGACTCAAGCCAATAAAACTTTGAGTCTTACAACTGTGAGATAAAATCAGTAATTTAAAACTTTTTCCCACAAAGACAACCTTAGATCCAGATTATTTTATAGGCAAATTCTGTCAAACATTTGAGAAACAATTTATTCTAATCTTATACAAAATCTTTCAGAGAATAATAAAAGAGGCAACACTCTACAACTCATTCTTTAAGGCTAATGTAAATCTGATACACACCAGAAAAGGAATACAGCAGAAAAGAAAATTAC
>NW_007851083.1:0-662 GCF_000696425.1 Galeopterus variegatus
AGACCCATTGAGCAAGCATCAGAAGTCTGGGGCCATGGGAAGCTGACATCCACAAAACAATATCACTTATCACTTGTACCTAGCTATGAAGATGCTCCTCTAGTAATAAATGTCTTCTGGTGGCATATATATAGGATAGGGTTAGGGTTAGGGTTAGGGTTAGATCCATCCACATACTTCTCTTAAAGACCTTTTTGTCACCAATTTTCTTTCTTTTTGATATTTACAAGTTCCTCACCAGTCAGTCAAACCATTAACAATTTCCCCACAAAGCAGAGTAATGCACACATTCTTTTCATGTAAGCAACCAATGTGACCCAGAAATATGCCTACTGGGAATCAACTCTTTGAGGGGCCATTCTTGAGTATGAGTGTAAGACAGCAACAATCCACTTCTGGCAGGTGCCTGCAAAACATACGAAGTCATTTGTAATCCAGGCTTGCACTTTTCCTCCTCATTAATACATGATAAGGAATTCCTCATAAGATGTGGGTTGAGGGAGAGGCTGTAAAGCAATGGGAGCAGGTGCCACGGGAAGCTTCACCTGCTTGGACCATTTCCTGGAACCTTTTGCATTTGCCTGGGCACTGACTCCTATACGGTATTTCTATTTTACAGTGGAATGCTATAGTACATGTCAAATTGTAAGTTTCACTGAATA
>NW_007851084.1:0-662 GCF_000696425.1 Galeopterus variegatus
AATAATGTTCTGGATGTGTCTCTGCAGCTCACTTTTCTCAATTAAGTATATATTATGAAAGTCCTACAAACTCTTACTGGTTTTGATCTAAGTCATGCAGTCCACTAGCTGCATAGTATTCTGTGGTGTGGATATACCATAATTTATTTAACCATTCCCTATTGATATTTTCCTTTTGTTGCTAATGAATACAATGTTGTTATGAACTTTCTTGAACTTACATCTTTAAGTACTGGTGTTTTTAATCTGGGAAATACAAGGGTACTTCAAAAGCTTATGGAAAAATAAAATTAAAAGATAACACAAATTTTTCTATGAAATTTTTGAAGACCCCTCATAGATTCCAAGAAGTGGAATTACTTTGTTGAATAAAATGTGTGCTTTAATGACTATTATCAGATTGATCTTCATAAAGGCCATAAAGATGCATGGTTGCAGAATTTGTATCCTCATCCATTTAAACATTTGCCAATCTGAGTGGAATAAAGTTATAAACCACTGTTTCTTTAATTAGCATTTCCCTAGTGGCTCGGGACTTAGAGCATCTTTTTTCATATTTACTGGCTATTTATATTTGCTCTTCCACAAATTATTCATATCCAGATTTCTGTTGTTCTGTTGAACTATTACTGATCTGCAAAAATTACAGAATCAGAACCTTC
>NW_007851085.1:0-662 GCF_000696425.1 Galeopterus variegatus
ACACCAAGCCAAGGGTTGAGATCCCCTTACCGGTCATCTTTAAAAAAAAAAAAAAAATTTAGATACATATCAAAAGAAAAACATAGCAATATTATTTATCTTAAAATGCATTAAAGCCACAAATCCTTCACTGTAATTGGAGTATTAAGTTGGCATTAAAACAACAAATAATATTAGCAATATTAGCAAGAAAAATTTGGATGCTCAAAATCATGTTTAGGAGACATCTTTCATATGTTTTAGAATTATATAGTAGAGTCCCAAACATAGATAGCTAGGATAACCTAATCAGTATTTTTCAGATTTTCTTGGCTTAAGGGAAGGTTGTTTGTCAATTTCTATCCACCCTCTATTTTCAGCATGGACAGTTGCTCTGTAAGAGATATACATGCTCAAGGGAAAATTACACAGCACCTGAAGTCATGAAGAACTGCCCATCAGTTAAGCACAGATTCCCGCAGGTGACTTGAGAGTCCCATTTCAATTAAAATGAAATGGAACAGCATGTATACAGTAGATGCAGACTTTCTATCACTTTTTTCTTGGATGCAATCTTTGGGGATAATCTGTAATCCTGCTGTGAAAGAAAATAAACTCAAGCGCTACTCTCATATAAAAGATCATCTATCAAAAATATCAAAACACTTTAACATTGCTTAATC
>NW_007851086.1:0-662 GCF_000696425.1 Galeopterus variegatus
TGCCATCCTTGCTTCTTCCTCTCATGTTCATGGGCTTTATCACAACTCAAGTGAAGGCGGCAGTGCTGAATAATGATGAGGTGATTTCTTCAAGGCTGCATGGTGATAGCCTGATAGCTTCAGCCAGCTTGGAATTCTTCAAATGTCTTTCTTTTGTTATTATCAAAAGAGGTGACCTACTACCTGGGGCATTGTGTTGACACCTATGGATACCAAAGAGGCAAAGTATTTCAATTTTCTCCTTTTTTCCCATCTCCCATGGGATTATAACTCAGTTGCTTTGTTTCCTATAAAGAACTTTCTACGAAAAGAAAATATAGAGTTGATACACAGTGTCATGAGTGAAAGAAGAAATGAATGAATGGATCTAAAACTAATGTGAAAGAAATTTCCTGGGAAGCATGCTCTTTACGTTCTCCATACAGATATTACCAGTTGCTTAATCGATCTGCCTGACTTTGTCTCTTTCTTCATATATCACACGTGCACACACGCACACACTTTGTAAAGAACACAAGACATTTGAGAGTGAAAAAATTCAACTTGACATGAAATTGCTGTTGGACCAAGTCTATCTCTGACATCAAAATAGTTTATGTCAAAAAAGGGTCCATGTTCAAGCAACCCACAAAATAGCATCTTATTTAAAAACCCAATCCACT
>NW_007851087.1:0-662 GCF_000696425.1 Galeopterus variegatus
TAATTGATCAATATAATGAAAAAAAAGCCTAAATTTGAATATCATTTTAATAAGTTGTGCTAAATATTTTCAGATGAGTCTCATAAAATCAATATGAACATACATTAAAGCATCATTTTTGAATTTGCATTGGTTCTGATACTTATGAGAGAAAAGATAGAAGTAGCATCTGCATAGTAATTGTATGAAAATATATTCAAAAAACATTCCCAAACTATTCAAGAACTCTAATACAGTATTACACAATAGTTTAGAGTGACCAGACCTTATATTACAAATTCAAAAATAAAAATCTGAAAATATGCCTAGGGGAATATAAAAAATATGTAAACCTGTTTATGAAAGACACCACATCTCTAAGTATATATATATATATATATATATGTTTCAAGGAATATTTACCACTGGGTTAACAGTCTTTCCCATTTATTTTATTTTATTTTTTTAACTTCAGGGAATCTTAAGAGATGAGATAGGTATTTAGAAACTGAAGTCTTCCTATCTGGAGAATAATAACAACAGCAACAACATAGAGTGCCCCATTTGTTAATTTAACAAAGGAAAATTTAATTGAAATGGCTATTATATATACAAATGACACCAATAAGTTTTACTTTAACTAAATTAATCTATTGATGTAGGACAATGTAGCTTTATCATTG
>NW_007851088.1:0-662 GCF_000696425.1 Galeopterus variegatus
CATACCAGGATACCATGTTGTGGGGAGGCATAGCAAAGCCCTGGGAAGTATCCCTCAAAAAGACACCTGCTGCAGAAAGATTATCAACTGTCAATGATCAATTTTAATGATCACTTATCAATCTTAACCTCTCCCAATTAGAATGTAGAGACCCATCTTTTTTTTTTAAAGGTCAGTGTATTTACTGCAGCCCTAGTCCATCTCTGAAAACACCAGCGCGTCCAGAGAGCAGAGCCAGGAACAGGTCTTTGTAGACAGAGCAAGTCCTTGAAACCTAGTCCTTCACTGAAATTGGACAAAGCTTTCATTCTACTTCACAAAACATCTATGTGTGATTTAATATGAATCTTTAAAAATTAGTCAAATTTGGGCCGAGCCCGTGGGGCACTAGGGAGAGTGCGGCGCTGGGAACGCAGTAGCACTCCTGCCGCGGGTTCGGATCCTATATAGGGATGACCGGTGTGCTCACAGCGCTCACTGGCTGAGCGCGGTGCGGCCGGTCTCAAAAAGGAAAAAAAAATAAAATAAAATAAAATAAAAATTAGTCAAATTATTTAACACATTCCCATCTCCTCACAAACAATTTTTTTCTTTGAGTATCTGTGACAAACCCAAAAAGAATGACTTCGTGTACTTTGCTGTACCACTCTGTTCTCCAGGTC
>NW_007851089.1:0-662 GCF_000696425.1 Galeopterus variegatus
GAGCGCCGCCGCGCTTCCCAAGCAGCGCACTATCCAGTGCGCCACCGGGCCGGCCCCCAACAAATCTTGATGTACGTACTACAGAACAATCAGGGTGTATAACAGAAAAACCTAAGGGGACAGAAGAACCATGGATAGTGGATTCAGGATTCCTTTCATCTGAATCACAGCTCGCGTCGTTCTTTTCAGTGTGAACTCAGGGAGTTACATAATGTACGATTCTCATTTTTATCATCAGCAAAATAGTGGTGATAATACTTCTGTGTAAAGCTCTCTTGGCACAGTGTCTGACACATGTAAATTATAGTTGTAAAATAATTTTCCCCTCCCTTCCCTTTATGCCAGAATTTCTAAAGTATGACTTATGAGCTCTGGCATCAGAATCACATGCTATATATTAAGATGTAATTTTGGGGAATAAGATTGCAAAAAGTGCATTTTAACGAGTGCAGAAATTGGGCATGAAATGATGCTCAAAGCCTCTACTTGTTTCCAGCTTCTGCCACCCTTCTTTTTCTGCAGGCAAAAATCTCTACCTGCAGTATCTCTTTCAGTCTCTAAGAACAATTTTAATCTTGAACTATGAAGGATTTATTTATTTATTTATTACTTATTCTGTATCAGACTGTCTTATGGGTACTTTGTTAAAAATCCAGTTTTTT
>NW_007851090.1:0-662 GCF_000696425.1 Galeopterus variegatus
ATTAAAAGCAGAGCTTCTAGGACATGAGAATTTGGGGGCTGGTAAAGAAACTGCTTCACCTGGGATAAAGGCCACAGTTTTGGTCAAGGGGACAAGTCTATTCTTGCCTGGTACATAACAGAGAGAAATCTAGAAATTGCCAAGGTGCCTTATTGGCATTTGGGGAAGCAAAGGCATCCCCAAGCCCAGAGACCATGGTCTGGGTGATATTAAAGTTACTACAACTTACAGCTACTACCACTCGGAACCTCAAAAGAAAACGGCTGTTGTATCCATTAGCTACTACAGGCCCAATTCATAGGGCCTGTGAGCTATTTAAGAGCCAATAAAAATATATAATAAAATTTTTAAAAGGCACCAAAAATATGCAAAACCAAATGAATAAATATGTAAGAATGTGCCTGAAAAGGTAAAACTCTAGCAACTTCATTAACTACTAACTTCAGTGTTCATAATAATTTAGTTTGAAATATTATTGGTAGATGAGACTTTCTTAATTCTAAAAATTCCTTTGCACAGACACTAGATAATAGCACATTAAATTAGTAACTTGGAAAAATAATTTCACAAGTTATAAAAACCTTTTCATTTTACTTTGCCACAAAATAAAAGTTTACTTTTGGATGTAGTTTACTCTTTATGAGTTTGTTATCACAGGGAGT
>NW_007851091.1:0-662 GCF_000696425.1 Galeopterus variegatus
AATGGTATTAATCATGTGGAAAGTAGCTGATGACCTTTAGTGACTCAGAGAGTAAGATTAACCCAGTGGAAGAGGAGGAGGTCAGACTAGGAAGGGGTTAGATGGTAAGGTAAGGAGATGACGATGAGTCGAACGACCACTCTATTTACAATTATACGCTATAGCTTTCATCCTAGCATTTTATGCCATTTTTTATAGCACTTATTGTCTATCATACTGTATAATTTTCTCGTTTATCAGTTTTTTCATTATTATTATCTGTTTTCCCATTAGAATATAAGCTCCTCAAGGGCAGGTGTTTAGCCCTTGCATTTTCAGCACTTTGAGGAGTCTCAGTATTTGCTGAATGAAAGAACTTCACTTAGAGGTATTTGCTCAATGAAAGAACTTCACTTAGATTTGTTTTGCATTTTGAATGTTGGGTCAATCCAGGAGGGGTGGTGCTTCCTCACAGCACTCACATATCAGCCTTGGAGTCAGAGCAACACCAAGTGCACTGCTAACTGGGTACCCAGAACCAATGGGAGGCATCCAGCTGGCTCTACCACAGGCACTCCACGTAGTGTGAGTGACAGAAAGCTTTCCTGGGACAGGCTTCAGGATTCACCACATGCTCCCTCGCCTGGAATCCTTCACACATTATGCCCATCAAGCAGCACAGG
>NW_007851092.1:0-662 GCF_000696425.1 Galeopterus variegatus
TCTCCTTTCAGTTCTTTCAGTTTTTGCCTCATGTATTTCAAACATTTCTAATTCAACTTGAGGTTAGAATTGTTATGTCTTCTAAGAAACTTGACATTTTTAACCTTATGAACTGTCCCATTTTTATCTTTGATAATCTTTCTTGTTCTGAAGTCTAATTAATCTAATGTTCATATAACTACTTCAGCTTCTTTTCTGTAGTGTTTGTATGGTATACCTTTATCCTTTAGTTTTAACCCATCTATGCCTTTATATTAAAAGTGGGTTTCTCATGGAAAAAATAAGCTGGGTCTTGCCTTTGTTTTCAATATGGCAATCTTTGTCTTTTAACTGGTATGTTTAGACCACATGTGTGATTGTTTATATGGTTGGGTTAAAATCAATCATTTTACTAGCTGTTTGCTATTCATTCCTTTAGTTCTTTATTCTCCCCTCTCTTTTTCTGAATTTTCTGTTGTTAATTAAGCATCTTTTAATTATTTCACTTATCTCCTCTATTGCCTCATTTAATACCTCTTCTTAAAATAATTTTAGTGGATGCCCTATGGCTTAAAATATTCATCTTTACTTAAGAGTCTAGCTTCAAAGAATATCTTTTTAATTCACTAATAGTATAAGGACCTTACAACAATCTATTTCCAATATTTCTTCTATCCATCTTT
>NW_007851093.1:0-662 GCF_000696425.1 Galeopterus variegatus
GTGTTTGCTCCTGGTTCTAGCTCTAATGCTATACAAAATGGGTATAATTCTTTTGAAAAGGTTGCTATGTCCATTTGAGACTTACATTCTCTAGGATAAATATTCCCTGTTCCTTTAATCCTTATATGGTATAATTTAGAACCCCATATTCTCATTCTCTCTAGACTATATGCCTGATTGTATCTTATTCTTTACAAGGTGATATTGAGGATGAAAGTAACTACAAATACAGATATTTATATATTTGAGACGCCACTGTATTATGATTGGCAGACAAGTATAGGGGTCATTCATTGACTAAAATAGGCTTATCTACCAATCATAATACAGTGGCGGCTTAGATATATAAATATCTGTATTTGTAGTTACTTCCTTGATAAGAATTTCCAGGGCTTACATACTAAGACTTGGCAAGTTGTAAACAGATGTGAATAATCAAATATAGACTTGCAACATCAAACATTTCCCTATTTCAGTTTTCTATAACATGGTCTGCTCAAATTGAATTAAAAACCCAGGTACTTAAAAACAGTGACAATGACAACAATAAGATTTATAGTTGAGAGTAATAGAAAAGGAAATAAGGAAATGGTACTGATTGTTTTTCCTCCTATTGGTCCAAATCGATCCCGTCTTCGTTTGGACTCTCCAGAAAGCAGAGC
>NW_007851094.1:0-662 GCF_000696425.1 Galeopterus variegatus
GATTATGTAATTTGCTTAATTTTTTTTAACCTTTAATTTTGAATGAAATTTATGCCTATACAAAAATGACAAAAGAATACAGAGTTCTTATATTTCCTCACCCAGATTCTCGTGATGTTAAGGTCTTATATAGCCATTGTGCAATTATCAAAACTAGGAAATTGTCATCTGCATAATGCTATTAACTACATAAGTTACTCTACTTTCACTAGTTTTCAATTAAAATCTTTTTTTGTTGTTGTTGTTCCAGGATCCTATCTTGCATTTAATCTCCTCCAATCTTTGAAGGTTTCTCAGACTTTCCACGTCTTTCATGACCTTGACACTTTTGAAGAGCACTGGTCAGTTATTTTGACATAGATGTATTTGTTTTCTTTTGTAAGTGACAAAATAAAATGATGGAAACCTGATGTTCTTCCCACTGGACCAAGAAATAACTTGCAAGTTTTTGGTGAGCTCCAAAAGCAAATCACTAAGTTCACAAGTCCATAGGCTATATCTGGAGGCTCTTCTCTCAGACTGGAACAAAATGGGAAGAGATTGAAAAACTTTCTAACATTTACTATGGTGCATTCTCCAGAATATTTAGATGGATAAAACTTTGTTATTTTTCACATCTGAATTCAACAATGCAATATTGAACAGAGTAAAAGGTGGATAAT
>NW_007851095.1:0-662 GCF_000696425.1 Galeopterus variegatus
AATATGTTTTTGGATTCAGTCTGGGACTAGGTAAAGATTTGGTTTTCTTTTCTTCTTTGCTTTTTCTCTGCTCTTCTCTCTGAGTTTTTAATAGTCTTTTTTTTTTTTATCAAATCTTTCATTTTAAATAAGTGACTCTGAATCTATACTGTATATTTACTTGAGGAATCTTTATTTATTGTAATTGCAAATATTTTTCCAAAATGGCTTTTCTGCACTTAAGAGTTTATATATTTTGCTGTACGCTTGGATTTGGTTTTAGTAATTTTCCTTACTAGAAATAGAATGGATTGGGAACATAGGAACATGAAGTAAACTTCCAATGAAGCTGATAAACTATAGAAAGCATTGTAGGGGTGTGGGTTTTAAACGATTGAGAAACATAAAAGGTTAAAGTTGATA
This sequence comes from Galeopterus variegatus, assembly GCF_000696425.1. Classification (NCBI taxonomy): domain Eukaryota; kingdom Metazoa; phylum Chordata; class Mammalia; order Dermoptera; family Cynocephalidae; genus Galeopterus; species Galeopterus variegatus. The sequence continues at coordinate 403 of NW_007851095.1, forward strand.
AATGTCATTGGCCTTCGACAGTTAAACATGACATTTCAACTGCAAGGGTGCAGCAGCACATCTTCATCTTCAGCAGAATGGATTAAATTAATTATTCTGAATTTTAGAAACAAAGATTGTGTATCAGTTTTCAAATTTCGCAGCTTCCTACTTACAGTGCTAGGATAGTAAATGAGTATTTTCAACTCCTGTCTCCACTCTGATATTATCTTGTTGATACTGGACAGAATACAGCCTCCTGCACCACCTGTCTTGTTGTT
>NW_007851096.1:0-662 GCF_000696425.1 Galeopterus variegatus
CACTCTGAAGTTATGTAGTCATTACAATAAAAACTAATTGGGTTCAAAGCATTCCATCAGGTTTTCCAAAGAAGAAAATGCAGACATCCCCCCACTGAAATCTCTGATCATTTTGTAATCTCATCCTGAGAAGGCCATTCCCCACATTATATAAGAAGGTAATTCCCCAAATTGTGCAGGATAATAAAATAATTAATTTAAAGCCTAAACCCTTTCCAAACTTGGAATAATTAGAATTGCATAAAAATATTTTAAGAGAATCAAACCCAGGATATCAATATTTTTATATCAAGGAATTGACACATATTTAGTAGTTTGTGTATTCAAAATACTTAGACTTTTTTTTTTTGTCCTTTTTGAGACTGGCCACACCGCACTCAGCCAGTGAGCGCTGTGAGCACACCAGTCATACCTATATAGGATCCGAACCCGTGGCGGGAGCGCTGCTGCGTTCCCAGCGCCGCACTCTCCTGAGTGCACCATGGGCTAGGCCCCTTAGACATTTTTTGAAGGTCATTCTAATTACCCCAATTTAAAATATGTAATTGAGAACTTGACTTAGACTTTTGATTTTAATTGAAAATCTTATTAAGTGTATAAACAGTATCAGAATATTTAAGAAAATTTTGAGTCATCATACTTACAAATATATTATTTTTATA
>NW_007851097.1:0-662 GCF_000696425.1 Galeopterus variegatus
CAATAAAACAATTCCCCCACCTTTGCCACTGGGAAAACACCTAGTGTCAAAACTTATCCTAACCAACCTTCTACTTTCTTTCATCATATTTACATATGTGTAAGTAAACTGTAACAAAAATAAAATATATATTTAAATCAATATATAAGGATAGAAATATAGTGACAACATATGAAAAATGTACTGTAATTCTGATAAATTGCACTTAAGCAAACTCTTTTGGGGGACAATTTTCCCTAAGAACTCCCATATAATTCTAAGAGAATGCTATTCAATTTCGTATGTGCAGGTAAGATTTAAAACCAAACACTGGTATTATTACTAATAACAATGTTTACAGAATAGCTCAGGAAGTGGCAATACATTTTATAAAGACCACTGAAGGATATCAGTACAATACTGATTTAAGCCTAGATTTCTCAAACCATCACATCCTGTTCAAATAGGTCCAATAAAATCCAAACTTAACTTCTTACAAATACACACTTTTTAAATATGTTCAAAATTATTTTGCTATCTTAAATGAAATAATATCATGATGGAATATTGATCTTGGGCCTCTACTCCGGACAGCACAAATAGCAAATCACTTGAGCATGCATGGTGTCCTCAGCTTCTGAGAGCAGTTCCTGAAGGGGGCTTCTGTTTTCCTCCAGGCTGCC
>NW_007851098.1:0-662 GCF_000696425.1 Galeopterus variegatus
CAGATTACTCTTCTTCATATTTCTTTTTATTACCCTTTGAAAAATATATTAAGTGAAAGAAGATTTAAGTTTAGTAAGTAAAATGTATTAAATATAAGAAAATTCTATTAAATGGCTCATCCAGTGTTGGAGGCTAAGAAAAGTTTAATATTTACTAATTTATTTTACTATGACCTAGAGCCACAGAGTAGGTGTAAGCTACTTAAAATGATTAGACAATGCTATAATTATAACTGTATTTAAAATGTTTATGTCTTTTGGCTGAAGGATACATTATCTTGATGATGATGATGGTCTCACGGATACACATGTCAAAACTTACCAAATTGTACACTTGAAATATGTGCTTATTGTATGTCAACTGCACCTCAATACAGCTGTATAAAAAATATATATTCATGAATCAGATCTAAATAGAAGTAAGGAAAGAGAAAATATCCGTAACTGATAAAGCATTCTGAGCCAAAGTTAGTGATGAACATAATCTAGACTTCTCTATTCAGCATTTCTCAAAGTATATTCTATATAATACCAGCTCCAGGGGACGTTGATACATCTTACACACACATACACAGACACTCGAACTCACACACACAGGTTGTATGTTTAAATAAGTTTAAGATATGTTTGGTTAAACAAAACTCACCCTACTTCTTAAGTGG
>NW_007851099.1:0-662 GCF_000696425.1 Galeopterus variegatus
TGCGGTGCTGTGAATTCATTAGTCAATGTTTCTTCTACCTCAAGGATTTTGAAAATAAAAGAAAGAAAATCAATTATTTGTGAGATGACATGCTCAGCAGCTCTTAATGGGAGAGCTTTTAATACTGCAAAAATTGTCACAGCACAGCTACAGGTTACTGTCAGTTAGAATGTGAAAAACTGCCTTTGGGAATTAAGTTTTAACAAGTTTTTATTAACTTTGATAACCCTAGTATTCCTACTTATAATGTCATAGGTATCAATTAAGAGTGCAGCAAATTTAATTGTGTTATTTTGGTGCAACAATGTATATTCATATCACACCCTTTATTTGCTGAGATTTTTGTTTATCTTTGTGTGTGTGTGTGTGTTTATAATAGAGTAAAACATGAGCTGAGTATTAGTCTTTTTACTAGTAACCTGAAGTTTAAATCTAAATAATCAGAATTTACTGACACCTGGTAATGGGATATCTTGTAATTTCAATGTAGACACTCACAAAAGGCCTATTATTACAAGAATAATATGGGTAGATTGAAAATAAAAGTACCTAAGATTGAGAATTAAACAATTCTGTATAGATGACCCATGACAGATATAGATTTTGTGAATATTTACTCTTAGATTGTATTGCCTTTTTTCATTTCTTCACGGTGTTTTTGG
>NW_007851100.1:0-662 GCF_000696425.1 Galeopterus variegatus
AAGGCAAAAAGAATTGCTAAAGAGGGGCTTTTCCTAACTACAAAAGTTTCAAATTACTGAGATGATACAACAATTCCAAATTTGTATTCACGTAATAATTCAGCTTTAAGCATATGAAATGTAAAAATTAATGAACTACAAGGATAAATAGAAAATTCCATAGTCAGAGTGGAAAATTTTAAAACATAAATTCTCAATTCTTTAAAAATCCAGATAAAGATTTGAATAATATAATCACTAAAATTGACCTAATGGAAATATATAAAACACTGCAGCCAACAACTGCAGATAATACATTTTTTTAAAGCATACATTTAACAACAAATTTACCCATAGGCTGGGCCATAAAGCAAATCTCAAAAACTTTCAACAGACTGAAATTATGTGGGGAATATTTGTGCTATGATCATAATGCAATTAAACTGAAATCAATATCAAAAATATAATCAGACAATCCTAATATGTTTGGAAATTAAGAAATATACTTCTAACTAACCCATGAGTTAAAAATTAAATCAATAGAAATTAGAAAATATTTTGGACTGAATAATACAAAATACTACTACATCTCAAAAGTTGTGGGATGCACCTAAAGACACACTCAAAGGAACATTTAGAACTTTAAATGCATATATTAGAAAAGAAGACTGAGAAACCAAAAA
>NW_007851101.1:0-662 GCF_000696425.1 Galeopterus variegatus
GCCTATGACAGATATGTGGACAAAAATTGTGATTATTTTACCAAAAAAATAAAAAAAAAAAACAAAGAGTAGAACAGGTCCACTGTTGACTCAGCAACCGTGGCCTTTTTTCTTTGTATTAGAGGAACCTCTGATATCTTTTATCCTTCCCGCCTCTGAATAATAAAAATAAAAATAAGCAAGTAAACAAAACAAAACAAAACATTTATATTGACAATTTTCCTAGCTGTTCTTTACTTTTAGCCAGGCCTCTGAAGTGGCTATTTAAATAGATAGCTACAAAAAGAAATGCTCCCGCCCATTCGATCAGCTGTGCCAGAAAAATGTGTAAATTTAATAGTGTTATAAATGGGGTGATTATAGAGAAATGGTTTCTTTGACTGTGACTCCATGTTTATGAGACTGAATCAATGGTTGTTTCAAACATGCTAAAATACAGGCCTCATACTGAATAGTTTTTTACATATTAACTAGATTTTTCTTTTCCTTTCTTCCCTCTCTCATCCTGATTATCAAGCAAAATTTTAGTGAATAAATTGTTAATGAATGCTATATTTACTTTGCTATCTTCATGATCTTAATTAATAAAGGCTCTATAGTGTCAAAAATGTACTACTTTTGACAATTGATTTTAATTCAATAAAAATAAATTTACACCTGCT
>NW_007851102.1:0-662 GCF_000696425.1 Galeopterus variegatus
TATGTACACCTGGGTGATGTGAATTACTCCTCAAAATCAGTCACTGTCCCATCTTAATGTTTTGTTACCTACGGGCTAAACTAAAATTAACCTCCAACAAATGAATGAAATTTAAATACGGGAAGGAATGTAGAAAAGAAAAAATAGTGAATACACACAGGTGCACGGGTGCACGCATGCACACACAGGTGCACATGCGAGCAAGAAAGAAAATATGCATTGGTGTTTTCGTCCTCTTTTCTGAAACTGGCATGAAGCCACAGTCAATATTCATAACCTCTTTCTTCTACTACCCATTCTGTATGTCCTTTGCCTTTACCCAGGCCTCAGCTGGTTGGGTTTATTTACCTCATGGATTAACCCAAATCTTCATTCATGTAGGGTCTGAGTCCCGTGGTGATCCTGCCTTTTTGCTGTCTTTGTAAAGCTACTGTTGAAGTAGTTTTACATTAACTTTTTATGTTGGACTGGGCAGGTCCAAGAGGAACCCAAGAGAATCCCCTAGGTTCTAGACATAATCTTCCCTGCCCCCACTGTGGAGCACAAACCCAATTTCCCGTGGTAGTCAGGATCGCTCACCTAGTGGAGTGACCCCCTTCTTTCCCTGCTGGCTTAGTGGCATGGGGAGCCCCAAACAGTCATGGCAATCTCAATTTCCAGTT
>NW_007851103.1:0-662 GCF_000696425.1 Galeopterus variegatus
TTTTAAATTTAAATTTCTACTTATATACATATTTTTGTTGCACAAAATTATGAGGATGATCAAAAGAGGTCTTTCAAATGTAAAAAATATATTTCATTAAAAAAAATGCTGTGGGAGAGATGAAATGTAAGTTCTAGGAGAAAAAGAAACAATGCAAAATATTTTAGCTGTGCAGAGCTTTTTAATTTATTTTTAAAAGTTATATATTTTATTTTATTTATTTATTCTTTTTTAATTTATGAAGAACAGAAATTTATTTCTCACAGTTGTGGTGGCGGGGAAGTCCAAGATCAAGACACTGGCAGGTTTGGTGTCTGGTCTCTGGAGAAGAGAGCACTGGGTCCTCACATGGCAGAAGGTGGAAGGGCAACTGAGCCCAAGGCTGGGCCAAGCCTCTTTTTTAAGTATGTTCATCACATTCATGAGAGGAGGGGGCCTCGTGGCCTAATCATCTCTTAAATGCCCCAACTCTAGCACCATCAGGTTGAGTATTAGTTTCAACAAGTGAAGTTTGGAAGAGACACATTCAAACCACATCCTACACCCACACAGCCCCACATCCCCCCAAACCCTACACCTGCACACACCTGAACACCATCCTATGTCCTACAGACCTGTGAAGCAACCATTTTACCTCTCATTGCCCATCGTTCCTCCCTCCC
>NW_007851104.1:0-662 GCF_000696425.1 Galeopterus variegatus
GCTTATCCTCTGGCCTGTGTCTTTCAACTAATTGTGTGTCTATGATCCAAGACCTCTGCTGCCATGGAGGATGGCACACCATCCACACAGGGTATTCTCTGCAACTCGGCTCTTCAGTTGCACTTTCAAAGAGCTTCTACTGCCCTATCAGGCTGGCAGCCTCCAGATAGTAAGGCATGTGAGAGGACCACTCATGATGTCAGAGGTAGGGTCCAGGGGCCCGATAGTCGGCCTCAACCCCCCCAGTCCTCTTACCAGGTTCTTGACTCCGCCACAAGAAAGAATTCAAGAGCAGAGTCACAGTAGAAAGTGAGAATACATTTAACCTAACAGATAAGAAATACAGCAGGGCCCACACCAAGTCTAACAGAAAAGTAAGTTCAGTACAGACATCAAGTCTAACACAAAAGTAAGAAAAACATACTTAAAGTTCAGTACAAAGGGCAGGCTAGCTCAAGAGAGAGCTGCCGCCTGCTGAAAGTAAGTTAGATACAAAGTAAAGTGTACACACCTCAACCAGCAAAGTGTGGGTTGCCTCCAGGGAAGTGAGCAGCAACCCCGCCCTCAGCTGGGATTCTGCTTTTATAGTTTCTCTATTAACGAATATTCAATTAAGGGAGTGGTTCTCGATTATGTAACATTAGTCTTGCACATGCTCAGTC
>NW_007851105.1:0-662 GCF_000696425.1 Galeopterus variegatus
AATTCCATTCCTGTTACAATTTTGTTGTGTTTCTGCTCACCTTTTTTATATTAAAAGCAGTGTTGTACTACACGTACATCTTGGTGCCTGGTTTTTTGGTTGAGGCCATAACATTAGCTTCTTACTACGTTACTAAAACTCTTTGGTCACTCCCTGGTGAAGGTGGTGGAGTCAAGCGGGCTGGGTGATTCTTCCTCCTCCCCCAGCTAACAAAATGAACCGTAGAGAGCAGAAGTAATGGAGAGGGGAAAACCACTTCCAAATTCCCGGTAGCAAAAGGGGACACAATTTCCTCGTTCACACTGGAAAGTGGTAGCCAGGGGAGGGTTCTGGTGAGCACATCTCCGTGTGGCTTTTACCCTGGCAGCCACCACCAGAGAAGGAAAGAGGAGAAAAGCCAAGATGTGAGGAATCACAGCCTGGGGAGCTCTTATGACATCCCCCCCAGGATGGCCAGTGACCCACTGGGCTGACGAGGCCACCCCGGGGGAGTCATAGAAACACCACAGCCCTGGAGAATAGGAGTCCCTGACTACGGCTGGGGATATGTGGGAGGCCAGAGAAGCCACCAGAACTTTCTTAATGGTCTTGCCAGGTACAATTGTAATAATGAGCAATGGATTACCCACCACCCCATCACATGCACACCAACCCCTTACCCC
>NW_007851106.1:0-662 GCF_000696425.1 Galeopterus variegatus
GTACGGGCGCGACACCGAGGGTTGCAATCCCGTTACCGGTCAGTAAAAAAAGACAAAAAAGAAAAAAAAATTAACTTAAAATTATTACTTAATTGTTTAACAGATACTGTCTTCACTAAAAAAGATAATGGAACATTCCAGTATACATCGTAAGTAATCATCTTGGCCAACTATTTCCAGCAAGAGTTTGTCACAGAATGGAGTACCATTCATTAATAAGACAGCATTCATAAGAAGAATTTGATTTAATCATCAAAGTAATAATTCCTTGATTTAAAATCTTGAGGGCATAGACAAATAATTTTGCATTCTCTCTGTTGTTGAACTTAGCATAGAATTACTGAGAGCCTCTTTTGTGCCAACAGCTGGCATGAATGTAAAGCTAAGTAGAACATAGTCACAGTCTTCAAGGACATCACCCACATAACATAAATTAAAAGTTGTATGAAAATATCTATATTACAAAAGAAAATACACCAAATATCCTAGGAGAGGACACAGTCAAGAGAGGAGTAATGTAGAAGGGGGCATGTGAGAAGTAACACAGATAATTTATTTTGTGTTATTGTGAAATTCAATTTCCTCTTAGACCATAAGCTTTGTGAAGGTAAGAATGGTGTCTCCTTTATCACCTCTTTCTACCCATCTATGCAAGCACCTGG
>NW_007851107.1:0-662 GCF_000696425.1 Galeopterus variegatus
GGGCACACTGTGACCTTGGGTGCTGTCTTCTGTCCTCGGCTCTGCAGGCCCCAGTCAGATGGACACACGAGGTGACCCCTCCCCACAATGGGGAGACCACGGGTCCCCTGTTCACGGCCTGTCTTCTGGGTTGTGGAGGCTGAGGGGTCCGGGGTTCACTCACTGACCAGGCCCTGGGTGGGCCCTGGAGCCCCCCAGGTCGAAGGTGGGACAGTGGCTGCCTGGAGAGGATGCTCTGCTTGGTACAGACCGACAGGAAGTCCTTGTCCCAGGAGGGGTCCAACATAAAGCAGAGCCTGGGGGTCAGGGGATGAGGGTGACCAGACGGCCCCCAGGGCTCTTGGGGGACAGAAGCCTGTCTGTCTGGGAAGCTGCAGGGGAGAAGGAGGCCTGTTGTCTGGTCCCATGTGGCCTCCTGCCTGGGTGGTCTTCAAGTCCTTGGAACTCAGTTACCTCATCCAGAAGATGAGGGCTAACCCAGCGGCGTCTGCAGAGTGGCGTCTGCAGAGTGCCCGGAGGGTCTGGGGTGTGGGTTATCCACACTCCTGGTGCGATAACCCCGGGGCTGCCAGGCTGGCATCCTTCCTGTCTGGGACTCACTTGGGTGGTCTCTGTGGCCTCCACATTTCCTCTGTCCACAGATGGTCAGTCGTGGCCATTGG
>NW_007851108.1:0-662 GCF_000696425.1 Galeopterus variegatus
AAGTAAACTTCTGAGGATGGGAGAACACAGTGTCATTTTGTTCATGTTCTGTCTGAGACATTTAAGCATATTAGTTCTTAGTGTTTCATCAAGTAACACACTTCATCGCCCTAATATTTACAAAAATTAACAATATCATGATAGGCAGGGACACTAAACTTCTTATATAACATTGTAAGCACTGTTTTGTCACACCCATTGTTCTCCAAGCATTCTGGCTTAGACAAAGTTGCATCTCTGGAGAAAGATAGGTACACTAAAATGTAAAATGGGCGTGAGGACCAACATCCTTGGGCAACAGTAACTTGCACCCTCAATATTAAATGACCCACTCCAAAGATTAAAATACTGAGTTACCAAAACATATGGAGCAAAGTCAAAATAAGATCAAATCCCTTTATCAACTGACAAAGCTGATTTTCACTCTTGGGTGGGTTTTTCTTGTAAAATTAGGACTATTTAGTTAGTAAGAGAAATCAGTGTGAGAATACAATTCTTGGAAGATAAGGGAAAACTCAGCAACCTGTAAAATGTTCTTTTTTCCATCTGAAGCCACTGAGACCCTTAAAAATCCCTCCTACCTGAATAGCACAGAGGACAGAGCAAGAGCTAAAACAAACTAATACAAGATACTGCTTCTGATACAAGGAAGTGCCACATCC
>NW_007851109.1:0-662 GCF_000696425.1 Galeopterus variegatus
CCGCGCTTCCCAAGCGGCGCACTATCCAGTGCGCCACCGGGCCGGCCCCTGGGATTTTATTTTCTATTTTTATAAAAAAAAAATGCCATTAGGATTTTGATAGGGATTTTGATGAATCTGTAGATTGCTTTAGTTTGCATGAACATTATAATAATAATCATTCTTCCATTCCATGAACACAAGATGTCATTCCATTTATTTGTGTTTTCTTTAATTTCTTTCATTAATTTTTAAAAAATTTTATTTTTTGGTGGCTGGCTCATAACAGGGATCAAACCCTGAACCTTGGTGTTAATACCATGCTCTAACCAACTGAGCTAACTGGCCAGTCCTCATTAATGTTTTATAGCTTCCAGTTTACAAGTATTTAATTTCCTTAGTTAAGTTTATTTCTAAGTATTTTATTCTTTTGAGGCTATTGCACATGGGATTGTTCTCTTAATTTCCTTTTTGAATAGTTCATTGTTAGTGTATAGAAATACAACTAATTTTTGTATGTTGATTTTGTATTTTACACCTTTACTCAATTCCTTTATTAGTTCTAACAGATTTGGGGGGAGTCTTGAGGGTTTTCTCTATATAAGATCATGTCATCTGCGAATAGAGATCATTTTACTTCTTCCTTTCAGATTTGGGTGCTGTTCGTTTATTTTTTTTTTTTT
>NW_007851110.1:0-662 GCF_000696425.1 Galeopterus variegatus
AGGGTTTTTCCCTCCTAAGCTCATGAAAAAGTCAGGAAAGTTCCCTAAAATTATTCTATTCCACATCCTACTGAACTTTCTAGCTAACAAACAATAAAAGAAAAGAATAAATATTACACAGATTGGAAAAGAAGAAATAAAACTGTCTCTGTTCATAGATGATATTTTTGTCTAGGACAAAAATTCTAATTTTCATGTCTTATAAAATGCTAAAAATTAATTCCTAAAACCTTTTGTATTAATAGGCATATATAGCAAGCTTGTAGGTTACAAATTTATCATGCAACATCAATTTGATTTCCTGTATACAAACAATGACAACTGGTATTAGAAATTAGAAATACAACATTATTTATATCAGCATCAAAATATTAAGTGTTTGCATATGAATCTAACAAAATATACAAATGATGGTTAATTTGAGGTCTCAACTTGACTGAATTAAGAGATATCCACATAGCTGGCAAAGCATTATTTCTGGATATGTATGTGGGGGTGTTTCCAGAACAGACTGGCATTTGACACAGTTTACTGAGTAAGGAAGATCTGTCCTCACCAAATGTCTGAGGGCCTGGATAAAACAAAAAGGCAGAGAAAAGATGAATTCTCTCTCTCTCTCTCTCTCTCTCTCTCTCTCTCTCTCTCTCTCTCTCTCTCTCTCT
>NW_007851111.1:0-662 GCF_000696425.1 Galeopterus variegatus
CTATAACCAGAAAGGATTATGGTCAGTGTTTTTGCTGAGATCACCTGTTCTCTGCTACCCAATAATGTTGCTATTTCTCCAAATGTGTTTTGTTTACCATTCTATAGACTTCTTTATTCCAGAAGACCTAAAACAGTATTATAAAGATCGTAACACCTTCATTGCAGGTGCCAGTGGGCCAGGAAGTTATCATTGCCACTAGGACCTTATTTGGAAAGTCAACACTAAAATATTTGTTTTTCTACTTTTTTTATTATTATTATTGTGAATGTGCATGAGATACAAAGCTAATTATCACCCCTCATGCCCATGACGGAGGGCCAGATTCATACTGACAGTATACCCATTACCAGAAAATGCATTTGTACCCTGTGTCCCCCACCCAATTATCCCCAACCTCCCTCCCTACCCCCTTTCTCCCCCACTACACTTTGTACCCCAAGGAATGTTCTCTCTCCCTGCAAGACCAATGCACTACTGTGGTCTTTCTTCCCTTCCTTCTTTCTCTCTTAGTTCCCATATGAGTGAGCACATGTGGTATTTATCTCTCTGTGTTTTGCATATTTCACTCAACATAAGTTTCTCCAGTTCATCCATGTTATTGCAAATGGGAGTATTTCATTCTTTTTTATGGCAGAGTAGTATTGCATGGTGTATATATA
>NW_007851112.1:0-662 GCF_000696425.1 Galeopterus variegatus
GAGGTGCGGGGGCAACACCGAGGGTTGCAATCCCGTTGCCGGTCCCGGTCCGGTACGGGGGGTAACACTGAGGGTTGCGATGCGTTGCCGGACACGGAAAAAGACAAAAAAAAAAAAAGAAGAGGAGAGTCTGTCTGTTTCTCTTTCTGCTCTCTCTGCTTCCACCATTGTTCAATGTGAGAACCCTGGATCACTATCACCACCACCAGATGGACTTTGGACTTCTCAGCCTCAGAAACAGTAAGGAATAAATTTTGTTTTCTTTATAAATCACCCAGTCTCAGGTATTTTGTTATAAGCAACTTACACGGACTAATACAGTGCCCATGAAACTGTGGCAGACCAATGTGTTGCTTTTCAAGCAGGGTAAAACTCTTAGAGCTTTTGCAGTTCCTGACATCACTGCTTCAACTTTGTTTTCTTGTCCCGTATATGAACCCTCCAGATGAGCACATTAGGCAGCTAAGTGTGAGAACTCAATGACATGGGGCTTTATCTCCGTGTAAAAACCTGGTTGGAAAACCCACACTTGACTGAATCAACTAGCTATTTGATAATAGAAAAATCATTGCTTTTTTGAATTAGACCAGTTTTCCTTTATTAGCCCCAAGCCAAATTGTGTATGTGTATGTACAGCCTGAACTGTCCTCTTATTTGAACTT
>NW_007851113.1:0-662 GCF_000696425.1 Galeopterus variegatus
AAGAAATTTTTAGTTATATTCATTTATTGAATCTATCTAAAAATGTAATTTAGTTAGATTCATTTAGATATTTTTCCATATCTAAATTCACTTAGATATGGAGCAATATCTTCTGTGAATTTTATCTGTGTATTTGAAATAGCTGATCTGAAAAGAATATTTTTGGCAGTAATGAAATAGCATTGACTTGCTTACTAGTTAGCCCAATGTAAAATTTCAAGAAAAATTACATTCTACTAGACAAGGGTTTCTCAACTTCAGCACTAAAATATCTCCAGGGAGACAAAATTATCCCTATTTGAGAACTACTGTATCAAACCAATCTTTTTTTTTGGGGGGGGGCAGTAAAATTTTATATTTAAATATAACTTTAATTATAACATCAATTTAATTTAATTTCTCTGTAAAATTTATTTTAGACTTTTATTATTCACAATATAGGCTGTCAATGAGTGGGTAGAATCAATAAATATATAGTAATTTAATTTAAAAAATAAGTAATACATATCCTAATTGTTTCAGAAAATTTATTTTGTTTGAAAATTATTTTTAAAACTTTTTCATATTGAAAAGGGCAGATTATTCCTACTACTCTATTAAATTAGCACATCAGTGTAAGTTTATAAATGACATTTAAGTCATGCCAGATGAATAGGCCCAAA
>NW_007851114.1:0-662 GCF_000696425.1 Galeopterus variegatus
CAAACTTCTGTTGATTCCGAAAGGTCCACATGAGATGCCATCTTCAAACTGAAACAATCCATATTTGGAAATATCTGCCTTTAAATTCCTCTGGCGCTTCTTTTTTAAAAATGTGTTTACTTATGTTTAGGGCGAGCTTCCACCACTGAGCTCCTGGACACCAAAGACCAGGGCATGCTTCTTATCGTTCCCTACAGTACATAACCCAGTTTTTGGCTTTAATAGGCTCTTGATGCACTCATAAATTAATCACTGATAGATTATCTCCAAATCAAAAGTAATATTATTGACCAAGTGCCTCTCTGACCTGCCTTACCACACACAGACACAAAGTAGGATGCAAACTACCTGAGAGTGGGGACTTTGTGTTGCTCACTGCTGTACCCCTAAATCTTGCAATAGGCAATTTGATAAAGGAGACTAAAATAAGACTAAAGGTGGAACTGAGAGATTGTAATAAAGAGACTGAAGGACAATGGGAAACACATGAAATAGAGTAAAATGAAATTGCAGGTTAGGTGAAATACAATGAGGAAATACATGTCACAGAAGCCACAAAAATAGAGAATTTTTAAGAAGAAATCAGGCAAAACTATATGAAAAGCAGCAGAGATCCAGCAATGTAGAAACTGCAAGAAATGTCCATGGATTTAGTAAAATAG
>NW_007851115.1:0-662 GCF_000696425.1 Galeopterus variegatus
ACACATGGAAATTAAACAGCGTTCTACTTAATGTCATATGGGTCCAAGAAGAAATTAAACAGGAAATCAAAAAATGTATTGAAACTAATGAAAACAACAATACATCATACCAAATCCTGTGGGATACTGCAAAACTAGTACTTAGGGGGAAGTTTATCGCATTAAATGCTTACTTCAGAAGAATGGAAAGATGACAAGTGAACAACCTAATACTTCACCTTAAAGACCTAGAAAAACAAGAACAACCCAAACATGAAGTTAGCAGATGGAAAGAAATCATTAAGATCCGAGCAGAACTTATTGAAATTGAAACCCTAAAAACAATACAAAAGATCAATGAATCAAAAAGTTGGTTTTTTGAAAAGATAAGTAAAATCGACAAACCATCAGCATGGCTAACTAAAAAAAGGAGAGAGAAGATCCAAGTAACAAAAATTAGAAATGAAAAAGTTGATATTACAACTGATATATCTGAAATACAAGGAATCATTCGAGACTACTATAAACAACTATATGCCAACAAATTTGAAAATCTGGAGGAAATGGATAAATTTCTAGACACACACAAGTTACCAAAACCAAGCCAAGATGATGTAGAAAGTCTGAAGAGACCAATAACAATAAAAGAGATTGAAGCTGTTATCAGAAGGCTCCCAACAAAG
>NW_007851116.1:0-662 GCF_000696425.1 Galeopterus variegatus
GAAAAAAAAAAAAAAAAAAAAAAAAAAAAAAAAAAAAAACCAGCGCTGGGCATAGAGTTCTCTGTCACTGAGGTTGCCTGATACTACCCATGAATTTGATAATAATCTGCCAGTACTTTGACGTCCTTAAAGGTGCTCTGAAACACAAATATAACCAGCTTTTATTTGAATATCTAACATAACTCTCACTCTAATGTTATGGGATTTATTTTGTTGCATAATTATTAAAAGTTCACATTTCGGAAATAATTTCACCTCATCAAAAATAGATACGAGGTGGTTAATGTGAATGTATTTAGTGTCATTGAACTATACACTTAAGAATGGTTAAAATGGTAAGTTTTGCATTATATGTACTTTACCATAATTAAAAAAAATAGATACTAGGTAATTTCCTTAAAATTTCAGGTTAGTAATGAGCAACAAGCAAAGTAAACACAGCAATAATTCCTTGACAATATCATGTAACTATTGTAGGTCACTAGGATTCAACTTAGAGCATATAAATATCCTTACTATGTTGCATTCTGGTGACAAAAAGTCTGCCCTCAAAGAGAGTTTAATTTTCAATCTAAGCATAGCTTAGTGACTGAAAGAATCAGCTCAGTATTCTGTTTAAAATTAATTTTTTTTTGAGTATTCGTTTCATAATCTTACATTTT
>NW_007851117.1:0-662 GCF_000696425.1 Galeopterus variegatus
ACTCAGTGGAGGGAAGGTCACTTGGTTGTGGTTTGTGGTTCCTCCCATGGCTGTTGGGCTGGATGTGTGGCTGAAGAGTAAGTGGTCTTGGGCTGGTGGGCACATACGGAATGGAACCTGAAACCTTCCTAAGAGACTTGGGGCCGTGACAAGGAGCCCAAGCCAGACACCGGTGTTCTTGATCCCGCCTGTGGGTCTTTGCCGCAAGCCCATAGAAGCTCACCCTACTCAGGAAGTGGCTGCCTCTGCGGCGGGATTCCAGATCCCTTTGCGGAGGAGGGAAACCAAGCCCCCGGGCTGGCCCGGCAGGTATCGGGCAGGAATCAGCAAGCGCTGGGCGTGGTCTCTCCCCTCCCCCACATCCTTTCTCCTTCAATTCCTGGTAAGCCTCGAAGTGCCAAAGAGTGAGCGGGTGAGAGAGAGGAGACAGGTCAGGAGTTAGGGCTGTTGATGGGAAGAGGAAAGGGGTGGCGGTGTGTGCGCAGAGGCCAGGGTGGTAGGGACGGTGGCCCATGAGGGCACCCACTGGGCCTGGGCTGCGGTGGGGCGGGCGGTTAGTCGGTCGGCCGGCTGCCGCCTAGCCGGTGCCCATTCCGGTTCGTGTCCTTTCCTCCCCGATCAACTCTCTTCATACTTGACAGAGCCATCCTTCTGGCCACTCT
>NW_007851118.1:0-662 GCF_000696425.1 Galeopterus variegatus
ACATATAAGTGAGAACATGTGGCATTTCTCTTTCTGTGTCTGGCTTATTTCACTTAATATAATTTTCTCTAAGTCCATCCCTGTTGCTGCAAATGGTAGTATTTCATTCTTTTTCACAGCAGAGTAGTATCCTATTGCGTAGATATGCCACATTTCCTTATCCAGTCATCCAATGATGGGCATTTAGGCTGGTTCCAACTCTTGGCTACTGTAAATAGTGCTGCAGTGTATGGCTACTGCTATGGCTACTGCAAGCCTAATGTCTGGAATCCTGTCTACATCACCAATTATAGCACTCTTAATCCTGTTTATGATGCCAATTGTAAAGCTAGGCGACCACGCCAGTTGTTGGGTTCTTTTACCTGCCGTTAATCCTGCAATGACTGGGCCGATTGTTGAGCTAGGTCTGGGTCTGGAGCTCCCAGACCCCTCAAGACCATTCACAGACTGGGTCACAAACTCTTCACATGCCAGGCTGGGTCTCCAGACCCCTCACACACCAAGCTGGGTCACCAGACCCCTTCACGCAGGTCTATGAACTAGGTAACCAGCCAAAAGGTCCTTGAAAGCTGTAGGTTGGAAAGCATGGCTGCACTGGGCGGATGCCCAAGGCAGATGCCCGCCCACCTGCTTCACTAAAACTCCCTCTCTGTCTCTCTCTC
>NW_007851119.1:0-662 GCF_000696425.1 Galeopterus variegatus
TGAGAGCGCGGCAGCGCTCCCGCTGAGGGTTTGGATCCCATGTGGAGACCGGTTCCCGCTCACTGGCTGAGCGTGGTGCGGGTGTGACACCAAGGGTTACGATCCCGTTACCGGTCAGTAAAAAAGACAAAAAGGAAAAAAAAAAAAAAAGCTTACCTGATTTTGTTTAATATGTATGTGTATATGTGTGTGTATGTGACTATGTATACAAACATATAATATACATTATATATAATATATACACATATGTATGTATTATATGTGATATAGAATATTTATATTTTATATATGTTACATATATATATTTCCCTCCCCCTCCCTGCAACTGACTAATTATGAGGCCCATGAAGGGCTATGTCACCAATATCTTTTAACACCTTAGTATAGAATTGGACATTATTGCTTTCAGCAAATATGTCTATTTTCTTTTTTGATAAACGAATATTATATCTTAGTATATTAGGCACTATACCATAAAAGTATCATAACTCATTTAATGAATATTCAGCCTTGACACTATACTGATCTATAAAAACAAAGAAACTGTGTAGTTAATACACAATAAATATTTTAAAGTCATTCTTTGAAATTAAATTAAACCTAATTATTGAATAGTTTAAATTTCATTGGAAAAACAATTAAAGTTATTGGCAAAGAAAAGT
>NW_007851120.1:0-662 GCF_000696425.1 Galeopterus variegatus
AAACTTAATCCCTCTGTAACTGTTTGAGGGTGGGAAATCCTATTACAGTAATTGAAAAGTAGGGCCTTAAAGAGGTGATTAAGTTGATGGTTTAATGGTGGCCATGGGCGTGGTTCTGAAGGCTTTAAAAAAAAGGTGCATGGGGAGCTATTTCTCTCTCTCTGCTCTTGCCTTTCTCAAAATGTGATACCCTCCATCACCAAAGAAGACACTAATCACATGTGTTCCCTAGACTTTGCACTTCCCAGCCTCCACAACTGTAAGCAATAAATTTTGTTTTCTTACAAAGTACCCAGTTCCAAGTATTTTGTTATAAGCAACAGAAGCAGACATACAGTTAGTAAGGGGATTGGGAAGTTTCTCTGATTACTAGATCTCAGCATAACATAAGGCTCTATTAAAGGATCAACCTTCACATTTGAGCAACAAGTGTTAATATGTTTACAGTCACCAAGGGATAAGAGATTAATTTACCTATTCTACATGTACATAGTCAGAAGTAAATATTTACCTTAAAAGTAAAATCTAAATTATATAACCACATTTATTTTAGATAAATCTTTAGATAATATGGCCAAAATCCAAGTACTAAAGGTGTTTCTCAAGCAATAATAAATTACAACTGTGAACATTTTAAAAGTTTTGCTTAATGGAAAGTTTCT
>NW_007851121.1:0-662 GCF_000696425.1 Galeopterus variegatus
CCCAGGCCCAGTAAAAGAATGAATTACTATCACACCTAGGCCAGAAACGCAGGACAGCTGGTGGGTGCCCAGTGCATGTAAAGCTGTGAGCACAGTGCTCAGCCCGAGAACCCAGGAGATACATGGCGGCTCTTAAAATACTACCATCAGCCTTGTTTGGATACTACTATCCTCTTCCCCCCGCACTGCACAGAAGGACCGGTGGTGAACGAGGATCAAGATTTCATGTCGTGGGCTGGCCCGGTGGCACACTTGGTAGAGTGCGGTGCTTGGGAGCGCGGCGGCACGCTCCCACCGAGGGTTCGGATCCCATATAGAGACCGGTCTGCTCACTGGTTGAGCGCGGTGTGGGCGCGACACCGAGGGTTGCGATCCTGTTACCGGTCACGAAAAAAGACAAAAAGGAAAAAAAAAAAAGATTTCATGTCGTGCTCATCAGTCTGTTCGACCTCCTTTCAGGAACCCATGGTGGTTCAGATCCAAGCTCCCCACACCTGCATCCAAAGTTCTCTCCGGCCACCCCCAACCCTCTCCCTCCGCCTGGGTCAAGCCAGCCTGTTCCCAGTCCCATGTACAAGTTCAGCTCCTTCCTGCTCACGTTGTCTCCACTCTCCCAAGAGCAATGAGGTGAAAGTAAATGAGCTGACAATGACCCCCATCGA
>NW_007851122.1:0-662 GCF_000696425.1 Galeopterus variegatus
CCTCCAAGTTGGCCAACACAGGTTCCGCAGGCACAAGAGAATCAATGCGGAATTATCGTTAAGCCTCCTGATCATTATCCTCATTAGAGGTAACCGGAGCTCGGCTGGCCTAAACGCAGCTCTAAACCCCACTAAGACAGGACGCACTCGGGAAGAATACGCTGTATGTAACTTAATAATCCTGGAAACAAGTCTGCATTCTTTTTTGTCTTTGGCCCAAAGGAGAGGTAATTCCTAATGCAGCCAGAGAAGTGGAACTGTGCCGACCCAAGAGAAAGGCCTAGATTGGGCGGACAAGAAGGCCTTGGTGGGATTTGGAGGCTATGCTCTGCTTCTCCTAGATGGAATAACCTCTCATTCACCCACAACCCCATCAAGGCTCTGCTAGCTCTTCAGAACCTTCCAGAACTTTCCAGAACCTTCATGTGCATTAGAGAAAGGAGCCCCTTTTTCCAGGGCAATGAAGCCCTGCACTCAACATGGCATAGCAAGTGGAGAGGAGGCTGGATTCCAATTCCACGTTGCCCCATTCAGGGCACCCCTATATAGAGGGCTCCCCTGCCACCCTGTCCCACAGCAACTGCCTTTGCAGCTCAGCCCTCCATCACTCTGCACCAAAGCCTCACTCAGCAGATGGTTCCTTGACCTCTAACCTCTGCTGC
>NW_007851123.1:0-662 GCF_000696425.1 Galeopterus variegatus
TTTCCTTTCATTTTTGAAAGTTTAAAAAATATACAAGGGGACTTTTGCTTCCAGAAAAATGTAGTAGAAAAACTTTTTCCTGTTCCTCTCATTAAGTATGAATCAGAATCCTGGACAATATTTGAGGGGGTCTTCAAAAAGTTCATGAAAAGATTTGTAATATTTGAGGCGGTCTTCAAAAAGTTCATGAAAATATTTGTATTATCTTTCAATTCCATTTTTCCATGAGCTTTTAAAAGTACCCTCATACACACAAAAAAGTGTGAAGACTCAGAAAGGTGGAGAAAAGAATTCAGATCAAGGACATCGGGACCCAAAGAATGACACAGCAATGGGTTGATCGGGTTTTCCTTTAGCATAATACAAGGGTACTTCAAAAAATTCATGGAAAAATATAATTAAAAGGTAATAGGTGCCTTTCCATGAACTCTCTGAAGTATGCTCGTATATCCCATTACGAGCCATTCCATGAACTCTCTGAAGTATGCTCGTATATCCCATACTTGAGGCTGGAGAATTTGTCAACACAGAAACAGAACAGGCACAAAGACACAAAGAGCCCCGATAAACCTGGCTCTCTCTAGTCAAAAATGAGGAAAGTGGAAGCCTAGTAAGACAGGAAAGTTTTAGACAGTGACTGCTCTGCTCTATTCAAACACCAT
>NW_007851124.1:0-662 GCF_000696425.1 Galeopterus variegatus
CATCTTTCCCATTCTAATCAGTGAGCATATAAGTGATGCGTCTGTCAAAGCGCAACCCAGATTTGGCTGAGCCCTACCCGCCCAGCAGCTATGCATGGTGACTTGTACACATGAGCCGGGAAGATCATGGAGGGGGTGAAAAAGGAGGGAAGAGGAGCAAGAAGGGCAGAGAGGGAGGAGGTGAGCTGGGACACTCAGGGCTACAGGGAGGCCACAGGGTGCAGAGGAAAGGCTTCCAGGGAAGGCAGCTCTGGATTTGATCCAGCTCCATCACTTAAGAGCTGCATGATTTGGGGAAAATTGCTTAATAGAGCCTCAATTTCCCCATCCGTGCAATGATCTTAATCCCACTTTGTGCCAAATAAACAAATAAAAGCAGGTGAAGGACTTATCAGAAGACCAGGCACCCAGCACGCTCGATACATGTCAGCCACCTTCTCCTCCCTGTCACCCCTCACTCCCCACAGAGGGACTAGGAAGCCCTGGCCCCACTCTGGTCATGAGCACCTGCTAGCTCGATACACTTGAGGTCAGGATTTGCAAACAGGTGTGTGCTGGAGGTGCCCCCAGATGTGTTTGGTTTTCCTGCACAGTGTTTTCTGGAAGCAATGGTGTAGAATGGGTATTCTTTCCTCCTTGTTTGCTAGCTGCACCATGTTTTA
>NW_007851125.1:0-662 GCF_000696425.1 Galeopterus variegatus
ATCCCATGTGGAGACTGGTTCCCGCTCACTGGCTGAGCACAGTGCGGGCGCGACACGGAGGGTTGCGATCCCGTTGTCAGTCCCCGGTACGGGCGCGACACCGAGGGAGGGTTGCGATCCCGTTGTCGGTCCCTGGTACGGGCGCGACACCGAGGGTTGTGATCCCGTTACCGGTCAGTAAAAAAGACAAAAAAAAAAAAAAAAAAAAAAGAAAAGTGTAACAGGACATTAATCTCCATTTAACAGACTGACCCTGGACTATGGTGTCCCTACAAAGGGACAAGTTCTTCTTGAGTCACTGTCTGAAATACTTCACAGGTTCTATCCATCATACTATACCTGTCATTTATTTGAAGTTACACGCTGGATATACACTGACATGTTCATTTTTTTTTGTGCATGTCATAGCTCCCCAGTTATATTTTTAGCTCACTGAGTGAAGAAATTCAGTCGTATACCTCTCCTCAACCCCTCCCCAAAATGCCCGCCCACAGAGACAGCACTAGGTGAATGAGGTGGACCATGCAATTCTCTGCTGTGGAAGGGCCCTTCTCTACCCCTGATGCAGTCCGGCCTCTTTTATTAGTTCCTTACCCTTCCACCAGAGTCAGCAGCAACCCCATTTCACCAACCAGAAAACAGAGGCACACAGAAGAAATATG
>NW_007851126.1:0-662 GCF_000696425.1 Galeopterus variegatus
TCCTCCCGTGGGACGTGCACTGCACGGTGTTAAAAAACCCGGCCTGCTCCTCTCTTGTCCATCTGTCTTCTGTCTTTCACTTTGCATTGCACCAGCCATAGACCCTAGTAGGGCAGAGGAAAAAGGTTTTGTCTTGTTTTTTTTCCTTCTTTACATATTTTATTGCCTGTTTGTATAGAACTGCAATAATTGAATGTAGAAGCTGTACAAGTAGCACCAGGTTAATGGGCAGTACAGGTATTCCTGAAATAGAACCACTTACATAAAATCACACTTAGTATATAAAAAAAAGTATTACAAATACATGGGTGTTATTCGAGCCCTGTGAGGATGTGACAGTCAGCAAGAGTAATCTTAAATAAAAGATGCTCCTTTGCTCAAATCCTTTAATGATCTCCCAGAATTTTGCAAGACAAAATTCTGACAAGGGCCTACAAAGACCTAAAGCATCAGGGCTTGTGTCAGACTCCATCAGTTTTCTTCCCAGGATCCACCTTTTAGCAACAGAACCCTGGAGGTTCTGCTGGGTGCACAGACATCCCACCTGAGTGGTATCTCTCAGCCTCCATGCAGTTAGGAGGCACCATGTGATTACACTTAGCCAAGCTGCACGAGAGAACACAGCTAGTGACGTGGCAGGTCGTGGGCTCCAGAAAGGCATT
>NW_007851127.1:0-662 GCF_000696425.1 Galeopterus variegatus
ATTTCCACCACATCAAAGAGACCTCGTTATGACATTTGCAGTCAACTCTTATTCTCACCCCCAGCCCTAAGCAACCACTAGTTTATTTTCTGTCTGACACAGATTTGCATTTTCTGAGCATTTTTTATAAATAGAATCACACACAAAATGTGGACTTTTTACTTCAAATTCTCTTTCACTTAGCATAATGCTTCTGAAGTCCATCAGTGTGGTACTGTGTATCAGTAATTCATTCATTTTTTATTTATCAACCATTTATCCTTGAGTTTACTTTGACACTTTTATTTCCCCAATATTTCATTTCTTTTATGTTTTAAAATTATTGATAAATTTGTTAATTGAATTGCACAATTATTCTCATAGAATTATTGATAAATTTGTTAACTGAATTGCACAATTATTCTCATAATTATTTAATTCTTTGTCATTATGATTCTTATTTTTGTTTCAATGTATGTTTCAATTTGTGTTTGCTCTCTTTATTTGGGGGAAAAATCTGACATATGACATATTTTTAATATTTTTTAAAATAATCAGTTCTTAGTTTTGTTGGTTATCTCTATTTTATTTGTTTCATTCTGTTCTTTATTTTAAAAATTCATTTTACTTTCCATGGCTTTCATTTTCTGTTTGTCTTGTCCTAGTTTACTTTAGGAAATAAT
>NW_007851128.1:0-662 GCF_000696425.1 Galeopterus variegatus
TACAGCATTGTTTCATTTCTTTAAATTTGACTACTAAAACTAAACATTATATATATATATATAAACATTATATATCTATAAACTTAATGTTAATGTTTATATATCTATATAAACATATATAAACATTATAACAATAATTTGTAAGGGAACTATAGCATAAAGACCCATAAATTATTTCGTGTAAAATGTAATATTATATTTAAAAATATTAAATATAAAGCTTAAAGCAAGAAAAAGTTGCAATAAAAATTTAGGAGTTTGCATGTACATCCTAGGTTCTAGGGATTTTATTTTAAAAAGAATAAAAACTCAGAAATTATAAATAAAAGTACAGATAAAATATATATCCCTTTATTCATTATTTATTCAAAACCTATTTATTTATTTTGAGTTACTTTTTCAAAAATTTAATCATTTTGTGTGGCAAAAGAGTTCCTGATAAAGTAATTTATAATGAGAATTGAAGAAAATTGTAATACAGATGTTAGAAAATGGGTTAATTCCTGTCACATGCAAAGCATTTTCATATTGACAAAAGAAAGCAATTAACCTTTAGTAAAATGGTCAATTTACAGAAGAGAAAATCTAAGGTACTCATACATATGCAATTAAAAATTATCCCACTGCTGGGAATATATCCAAAGGAATGGAAATCATCAAGT
>NW_007851129.1:0-662 GCF_000696425.1 Galeopterus variegatus
CTGAAAAAGAATGTAGCAGAGCTTGCCAAACTGAAGAATTCATTCAATGAAATAAAAAACAAAACAGAGAGTTTAACCAGCAGGCTTGCGGAAGTTGAAGAGAGAACTTCTGACCTTGAAGATGGGCTGTTTGAAATAACACAGGCAGACAAAAAAAAGAAAAGAAAAAAGAATTAAAGGCATTGAGGAAAATCTGAGAGAGATATCAGACAACCTTAAGTGCTCAAATATCCAAGTCATGGGTATTCCAGAAGGGAAGGAAAAAGAAGATTGCACTGAAAACATATTCAACAAAATAGTGGCAGAAAACTTCCTAGGTATAGGAAAAGACACAGATCTTCAGATTCATGAAGCTCATAGATCCCCAAACGTATTCAACACAAAGAGGTCTTCTCCAAGACATGTTATAGTCAAATTGGCAAAACTCAAACACAAAGAAAGAATCTTAAAAGCTGCAAGAGAGAAGCAGCAGATCACCTATGAGGAACCCCAATCAGACTAACATCGGACTTTTCATCACAAACCTTAAAAGCCAAGAAGGAATGGGATCATATATTCAAAATACTAAAAGACAGAGATTGCCAGCCAAGAAAACTCTACCCTAAAAGGCTATCCTTCTGAAATGAAGGGCAAATAGTATATTTCTCAGACAAACAAAAACT
>NW_007851130.1:0-662 GCF_000696425.1 Galeopterus variegatus
GGGACATAATAATCAACTACATTGTATATTGACAAAATAAAAATAATTAGCTGTAAAAAAAAAATAAGATGGATTTAAAAAAAAATGAAATACTAGAATCATTCCAAGTTAAGTCAGAAAGAATACAAGATTTCTCATCATCACTGCTTAATTTAATATTAGTGTAAAATTTTAACCAGAACAATACATAACAATATGTAATAGAAACGAAAATATAAATATTGAAGAGGAAGGAACAAAGATGTCATTTTCGGTAGATGATGTGATTACCAGGAGACACTGAGATAACTGGAAATGATTTAAAAAGTATTATTACCTTGTCCGTTACAAGATCAGTTATCCAATTCAAAGCCTTTTCAATAAACATCTAGAATATATGATGTAAGAAAATTCCATTTCAACAGCAGTCTAAAATATAAAATACCTATGATTAAACTAAAGACATGTACAGATGTAAACTTTACTCAAAATTCAAAAAGTTTTGACTACAAAACTTGCCTTAAGGATAAAAATAAATGGAACACATGAACAAAAATATTGGATAGAAAGTATAAATATTGCAAAGATTTCATTTAAACACTAACCTATCAATTTAATATCGTCTTAATAAAATTGTCAATGATACACCTACATAATAACAGTTATCTCTCAGTGTGTAAGAA
>NW_007851131.1:0-662 GCF_000696425.1 Galeopterus variegatus
TCTGCATGCAGTTTTCTTGTTCTGCACAAGATTTTGTTTTGCACAAAATCTGTTTTTTTTTCAGAAAGCACTTGCTTAAGAGAAAAGGAAGGGGTATGGGGCAGGGTGAGAAAGCAGCTAACATGGCTATGCCTATGCTGAGCTGATTGTGAGGCCTAATAATTTCCTCTTTTGTAAATTGCCTGTTTATAACCTTTTCTATTTGTCCATTGAGACTGATGTATTTTTAATTTTTATTTGAAGAAATAAACTCTAAATTCTAGATATTAATCCTTTCTTGGCTTCAAATACTATGAATATCTTTTTTATTTCCATTTTGTAACCTACATATTGCCTTTATCCACTGTGTCTTCATTTACCAAAAAAACTTAAACACATGAGATAGAATTTATTTTCTGGTTTATAATATTGGTCATAAATTTTTTAATACTTTCTACTCTTAATTCACAAGATATTCTGTAACATTTAGTCTACTAACTACACATTTCTTTTTTAAATTTATTTTATTGAAAGATATTATAAATATTTGTGTGGTACAGAGTTGTATTTCAATACATGTGGACAATGCATGATGATCTATTCAAGGTAATAAGCATATTAGTCATTGCAAAATTTTATCATTTATTTGTGATATGCATATTTGATTTCCTCTATTCTAGTTG
>NW_007851132.1:0-662 GCF_000696425.1 Galeopterus variegatus
GTCAACAGACGTGAGTTTCTTGCAGAGAATGTGGGTATGATTGACAGGTGTCACAGCAGGCTGAGGCTTCTCCCTGACTCAGGGGAAGGAGACTGGGGGCTACTCTGCAAAATGAGGCTAATGACGCCCACCAGGGCAGGCACAATCTCTTATTCTTCTTCATAATCGTGGCTCCAGACGTGCAGAGCACCTTGGTCACTCTTGGCAAGGGCAGCCTTGTGTCTCCCTGGACTTGAATGCTCAGCTGTACTTGGCATTTGAAGGGGAAACCACAAGTACACTAGAGGCTCAGGAGCTGGGAGTCTCAGAGGATTCAAATTTATGTATGAAGATGCTGAACACAGTTCCTGGATCACAGCAGATGCCCAGCAAATGTGAGCAGATCTGCTGTTATAATTATTATTCCTAGAACAAGATAAACTACTATAGTTTATATTCTAGCACTGTTAGCACTGACTTCCAATACTATATGAGAAGATATTTAGAGTTTATTTCCATGCCACATGACATGGGAACCCCCAGCTCCTACTCAGAAGTGACAAGAATACAAGCTGAGTGCCATCTGTCCCTCCTGTCACCCCAATTTCATCTCCAAGAACACAGAGGGGCCACCTAAGGCACGTCCCAGCTGCGGTCTTCCCTGCACTGCTGCAGAACTGGCA
>NW_007851133.1:0-662 GCF_000696425.1 Galeopterus variegatus
CCCAGCTCTCTAGAACACAGATTCTTCTTCAGGGGTGGCATTAGTGGTATAGATTTAGGCTGTATCCTGACAGAAGGGACTGATTTATTTCAGTCAGTTTTTGGAACAATTAAATCAGGACTCTCCTCCTACCTCCAGGATAAGGCCTCTCTGCTACCCAAGCCCACCTGCTCCAGGACTCACCTTCACTTCTTTCCACCTGTCGGCTGTTTTCCCTGTAACCATCCTGAATCCTGACCACAACTCTGATACTCACTTCTGCACCTTCTTCTAAGTCAGGCCAGAGTCCCAATCCATTTTAGATCCACATACCTGGTCCTCAGAGTTCCACCCAAGAAAGAACATGTTACTGAGAACATGTTTAGAGAAGGTAACATGTGCATGATCCTTGAGCAGAACAGAAATAGAAAATATTCAGTATTTTATCCAGGAGCTTATGATACTGCGAACACCCAGGTTTGCTCTTTTACATCCTTCACTGTAGTTTTATATGTCAGATAGAAAAGGTTCTGCATGTTGAATAGAAGTGGAAGAAAGAGCAATCGGGGGCTGACATGTCAGCCTCAAAGCACGCGTGCACACACACGCGCGCACGCGCACACACACACACACACACACACATTGCTTGGAAATGAGAAGTGTGATCACATGATTTAAGCCTC
>NW_007851134.1:0-662 GCF_000696425.1 Galeopterus variegatus
GAACCTGCAGCCTCGATGCTACCAGCTCCGCACTCCCCCGAGTGAGCCATGAGGCTGGCCCAGCATAGGTAATTTTTAAAACAGCACAACTAAATTATCTTAACATAACTTAAAATAGATAACTAAAATATCTATTTGCAGATAAATATAAAATTATAGCATTGTGTAAAAACTCAAAAGTATGCACTATATAAAATGTGTGTATGTAACTAGCTAGCTAAATGATGGATAGATACTGAATTCTTCAGAATGCTAATCCCTTCAGGAGAGGTGCAGGGGGAATTGGATATGGTGGGGCTTCTAAATTTATCTGTATGGCTTGCTTCTTTATTGTGAAAGGGCCGAAAGTGAATTTGACAAAATCCTAAAATTCATATCTCTCTCTGTATTTTTGTTTTTTCACCTTTCTGTATATTTGAAATTTTTCAAGAAGTTAAGACAAAAATTAATATTAAGTATATAGTTAATAAAAGCAAGTGCAGTATATATTCAATTAGCATCACGCTCATCACCATAACTCAGTATTATTTATTGAGAGAAATTGCCTTCCTGATGTACAAGTTTCACTGATACCTCCAGGGTCTCCTCGACAACACGACACTGTTAGTGAACTCAACGCTATCTCACAGTCTTAAAAGCTTTCATGGCTTTTCTACATTTTA
>NW_007851135.1:0-662 GCF_000696425.1 Galeopterus variegatus
CCAAAATGAAAATACTATTTTATCTCCTTCCCCAAATGATACATATTTGCATTATTTGTTGAACAAAATAAAGTGGATCATTGCATACCACCTTCATTCCCACCCCAATAAAATTAGAAGTTCCCCCCCCCTCCATTTCTGATCCTGGAAAGATGTTTCTTTTTTCTTTTTCACATGGCCTGGGGGGAACTGGCCCTGCTTGAACAGGCGAAGTGACCCTGGCCTCTGGAGATGCAGGATCTTTGACCTTGAGGCTGCTGCAGCCTTTGAATGACTGCCAAGATGCTGCTGGAGTCCCCTGGAGAGAGACTCGGCAGGATCTAGAAAAGATGAAGAGGTATTTTTAACATGTTCAGAAATATTTGTCAGTGCAGACAGTCAGTGTTTAGAAGCCATTGCCATAAAGATTAAACTTGAGCAATCAGGCTAATGATGGCCAACATTTTATTAAGGACTTTAATACAAAGAAGGCACTGTTTTCAACATTTTACAGAGACTTTCTTCTTTTTTTCTGAGGATCTGTGAAATACTGTATTGGTCAAGGTCCAAGCAGCGAATACTGAGGATGCTCAAATTAGGGTAATTTGAGGAGAGAGAAATTAAGGCACTGTTTGCAAGGGTGCTCCTAAGATGTAGGGAAACCAAAAGCTATAGTGTAGGAT
>NW_007851136.1:0-662 GCF_000696425.1 Galeopterus variegatus
AAAAGGAAAAAAAAAAAAAGACAGACACAAAACTACATAAACTGCATACTCTATGATCCATTCACATGAAGTTCTAGAAAAAGCAAAACTAGTGACAGAAAGCAGATCAGTAGTTGTCAGAGGCAACATATGGAATTGTACACCTAAAATTGGGTAAATTTTATTGTATAAATTATACCCAAAATAAAGCTTATTTTAAAAATATCTCACTTTAGCTGCTTTGGGTACAAAATGATGTATATTACTTTTATTAGGAAAATTAAACTTCTTTTGAAATCACATTCCAATCATGGCAGGAAATCTATTCTTATCCAAGATTCTCCTTCTCAATTAATTTCTAGAAATTCAAAGAATATTTACAATGAAGTTCCATGAATTCAGTTTGCCAGCCCAGCAATCTGGAGCAGGGCTCCAGGAGCCCCAGGTAGAAACCTGCCATTATCCGCAGAGTATGGGCCCATAAAGAATTCATCCTGGTTCCCTAGTACTACAGCATCTATTTACTAGATTTGGGGTTCTGTTGTTTTTGTTGTTTCAGCTTTTACACACAGTCATTTTGTCCACGTTATACCCATGGTGTCATGATAGTAGGGTCTAAAGAGACTATGGCACCAGGCAAATGCTTTCCAAAGTCAGCTTTTCCTTCTGACCCCCCCCCCCCC
>NW_007851137.1:0-662 GCF_000696425.1 Galeopterus variegatus
CATCAGGAAACTAAATTTAGACCTGGAGATGCTGATGACACAGATTTTAGAAGTCCAGGAAAGGTGGTGCAAAAGTCTAGTGAAGACCGAAAGATAAAGAGGAGAGTTGAGAAAGCTGCACATCCAAGTGGCAAGAAAAAACTCAAGCTTTGCCAGCCTGTGAGTATTTTGCCTACTGAGGTAAACATTAAGGGGTTTACCTTATGGATTCCACACTTGCTATTGGTAGAATTATCCAGGCTAGGAAAGTTTCTGTCTTGGAATAAGCTAATTTCTACCAGGACGGGTGCTGCATCTGGGTGGGGCCTCCCGAGCTCTGCCCCCATCTCCTGCCCACACCGTCTGGACAAGCATCTGTACCTACCTCATCTGCTGTTGTGGACTTAATTCTTAACAATTCACTTTTATTTCCATGTCCTTGATGTTACTTATGTATTTTATGTGTGTCAGCAGAATTGTTACTTATGTATTTTATATTTTATGTGTATCAGCAGAATTGTTTTTGAATTGCTGGAATGCGTGTGCCCTCCTGTCCCCCCACACTCACCATCTCGAGCTGCCTCGTGGTTCTTTTGCCATCTTGGTGTGGGAAGCCCTGAGTGGTCTTGGTGCCTGCATCAGTCTGACCCTCACTATTCTTGGCTCAGTGTGTCATTTCTCTG
>NW_007851138.1:0-662 GCF_000696425.1 Galeopterus variegatus
AAGAGAAAGAAAGAGAAAAAGTAAAAATGGAAAGGAAGAAAAGGAATGAAAGCAAAAAAGAAAGAAGGAGAGAAGAGTAAGGAGTAACAGAGTCATTGATTTAAGACATATTTACTCAGCACTTTACTATGTGTCATGACTATTCTAGGACCTAAGGACACATCAGTCAACAAAGTCACCGCCCTCATGAAGTTTATATTCTAGAGGGGTGAGAGAGAAAAACAAATAAATATAATGTGTCCAGCCATAATAAGCATTATGAAGATAAAGAAGGCAGGTAAGGACATGGGGACTGTTGGAGGACAGGGCTGTTATTTTAGGTAGAATGGGCAGAGAAGTCCCCACTGAAAAGGAGACATTTGGGCAGAGACTTGAATGACATGAGGAAGCAAACCATGTGGATGCCTAGAGGAAGAGCATTCCAGATCAAAAGAGCAGGAAGTGCAAGGGCCATGAGGCAGAAAGCATGCTTGGCACAGTAGAGGAGGAGCCAGGAGGCCTGCGTGTCTGTAGCAGAGAGAATACAGGAACACATGGAACAGGAGATTCTCTCAGAGGCAGTCAGGAATGTGCTCATGTGGAGCCCTGTAGGCCACCAAAAGGAGTTGGTATTTTACGCCGATTGAAAAGGGAAGCTCTTGGAGGGTTTTGAGTTGCATGCA
>NW_007851139.1:0-662 GCF_000696425.1 Galeopterus variegatus
TCTCCTTTCAGTTCTTTCAGTTTTTGCCTCATGTATTTCAAACATTTCTAATTCAACTTGAAGTTAGAATTGTTATGTCTTCTAAGAAACTTGACATTTTTAACCTTATGAACTGTCCCATTTTTATCCTTGATAATCTTTCTTGTTCTGAAGTCTAATTAATCTAATGTTCATATAACTACTTCAGCTTCTTTTCTGTAGTGTTTGTATGGTATACCTTTATCCTTTAGTTTTAACCCATCTATGCCTTTATATTACAAGTGGGTTTCTCATGGAAAAAATAAGCTGGGTCTTGCCTTTGTTTTCAATATGGCAATCTCTGTCTTTTAACTGGTATGTTTAGACCACATGTGTGATTGTTTATATGGTTGGGTTAAAATCAATCATTTTGCTAGCTGTTTGCTATTCATTCCTTTAGTTCTTTATTCTCCCCCCTCTTTTTCTGAATTTTCTGTTGTTAATTAAGCATCTTTTAATTATTTCACTTATCTCCTCTATTGCCTCATTTAATACCTCCTCTTAAAATAATTTTAGTGGATGCCCAATGGCTTAAAATATTCATCTTTACTTAAGAGTCTAGCTTTGAAGAATATCTTTTCACTTCACTAATAGTATAAGGACCTTACAACAATCTATTTCCAATATTTCTTCTATCCATCTTT
>NW_007851140.1:0-662 GCF_000696425.1 Galeopterus variegatus
AGCGGGCCTAAAATCATATTTGGTTATGAATGTGTCTGTACTTTACATAGTGTTTCAGGAGATAGGTCTATATAATCTTATTTTTTAAATTTATAATTGTGCATTGTTTTGCTTTACATCACCATTATCCTGCACATATTGTGGTTATTTTCCTAATTGCTATTTGTGAGCATATTGTCTATATTCTTACTAAGAGAATTCCAGTTTTTTTCAGGTATCCAATAATCCTGTTTCTGGAAGGCTGGAATTCTCCCCAAAATGACTGTAAATATTGCCTAATCTCTTCTAGATGTGCTAAGCCCTTTCTTTTTCAAACTGTAATTAAATAAAGAGACCTAAAGCATAATTTTGTCCACGGAGATGCAAGCAATGTATTCTTTACAGTTCCATTATTCTTAAAAAAAAATAATAAGAATGGGTCATATTCTTTTTCCTACCTGGCACTACACAAAGATTTTGTAGCAGGGATGGGAACAACTAAAATACTGGTAATGGCAGAGCAGAAAAATGGACAGGATTTTACTGATGAGAAGTCCTAACTTTAGATATTTTGACACTTGAAATAATAAAGTTTACTCTGACTTAAGTCTTTTCTGGGGTTGTTTTCTATTTTCTACCACCAAAGATACCCTAAGTGACACAATTTAATCTACAAGAATATA
>NW_007851141.1:0-662 GCF_000696425.1 Galeopterus variegatus
CACCAAGTGACCTGATGCAAACCAGCGCATGCCACCGGGTGGGGTGGGGACATTGACGAAATGTATGTCTAGGGTGCGGTAGAGGGTTGGGCACAGCCAAGAGGAAGATTGCTCCTGGAGGACACGGGAGGCCTCGGTAGTGACGAGGCACACCCCAGGGCTGAGCAGCAGGCAGAAATGAAAATGTTCCACGCTGACTACTGGGCAGCCTGGACGTGGCTATAGGACCGTGATCCGTCACAGGCTGTGCATTCTGCATCGACAGCAGGAATGGGGACAGGGGCCCTATAGGAAGAGGTGCTGGAGAAGGGAAGGAAGACAGGGGAGGAGCATTTGGGCTGAGCAAAAGCAAAATTGCACAGTAAAAAAGCTTTTCAGTGTTTTTTAAGTGCTCCTCATCGAAAGTTGCTCGATTTAGCAAATAAGCATGCAGGAAACTCAGTGAAATCTGAATTTCAGATTAACCCTGAAATATGTTTTTCAAGATGAGTATATCCCATGCAATATTAAATACTTGTTTTAGGATAAATATGTCCCAGACAATAGGTGGACAGAATTATAGTTTTAAAAAAAGTTTTTGTAATCAGAAATATAGTGTGCGATTAAATTTGAGTTTTAGATTTTTTTAAAAAATGAATTTTTAGTATAAGTATGTTCCATGC
>NW_007851142.1:0-662 GCF_000696425.1 Galeopterus variegatus
TTGGAAAAACTCAAGATTAAAAATTATTTTGAGCTTATGCAGCACCTCTGTGGATAACTGCACTTATCTACCAGAGCCCCCAGAAGTTTGCCCAGTTAATAAGCAGCTGCCTGCTCAAGTCACCTGAATTCAGAGAAATTGAAACCAGCAACTGCCTGCTTAAGATATATGCTTAGAAAACGAAACTCAAAAAGCCCGCCAAACCTGCCTGTGAAAAGACTTGTAAGATTCAGGTCAGGGACCCAGATTTTCAGAGCATGAGCTCATCTGAGGGTCTGCTAGCATAATAAACTTTTGACTCTCCAACCCCCAGAGTGTCTGCCACTTCCTTGCTGAATTCAATTCTACAACATCACTACTGTCCAATGTTTTCCCCATTAAAGGCCGATCAAACTAGTTTAATAATCTGCCTAAAACATCTATATGTAATTAAAGTTTTAACTAAAATTTAAATGACTGAATATCAAAAGCTAAGCCTTTCATAAAGGCACTTATGGAATGTAATTTTTGAGTAAATTGTTGATGATACAAATTAAATATTATATAGCACTGCATTTTTTGATGCTTCATCTATACCTAATTTTTTTTTAACACACCTGGGAGAAGTTTAAAATAATTGCTTGCTCAAAAGCATTAAAAAGTCTTATATTCATTAAGGACTA
>NW_007851143.1:0-662 GCF_000696425.1 Galeopterus variegatus
TAGTGACTCCTCTTCAACAAGAGCCACAAGCATGTCCTTTAGGAGGCATTCCAGAAGAAGGCATTGTTGTCATTGGATATGACAGCTCCAAGCGTGTTATTGCCCTGGAAGACCTTCCAGTGAGACAAGATGGGGAAGTGGAAGACAGTGATACTGATGATCCTGATCCTGTGTATTCATAGGCTAATGTGTGTCCGTCCTCGTTTTTAACAAAAAAGTGTAAAAAGGAAAAGAATTTAAAATTTTAAAAATGTAAAAATTCATTTAGAGTAAGGATATAAAGAAAAAATATTTTTATTATCTGTACAATATGTTTGTGTTTCAAGCTAAAGGTTATTACTAAAGGGTCAAAAACTTTAAAAGATAAAAGTTTGTAATGTGAAAAAGTTACGGTAAGCTAAGACTCATTTATTATTGGAGAAAAAAATTTTATATAAATTTAATGCAACTTAAGAGTACAGTGCTTACGGAGTTTATAGTGGTGTGCAGTAACACCACATTCACTCACCACTCACTCAATGATTCACACAGAGCAATTTCCAGTCCTGCAAGGTGCATTTATGGTAAGTGTCCTATGCAGGCATACCATTTTTATCTTTTATACTATATTTGTATTGTACCTTTTCTATGTTTAGATATGTTTAGATACACAAATACTTACC
>NW_007851144.1:0-662 GCF_000696425.1 Galeopterus variegatus
TAACAAGAATCAGTTAACCAATACTATAAATAAGGATGTTAACACACATTTAATTGGAAAATCAAGTAATCTTTTCTCCAATATACTTTAACAAACAGATCTGAAGAATTATTGAAACTAGAACTAATTATATTCAATAGGTGTCAATATTATCATAAGTGACAATGTTTAAAATTATATAAATTTTGCCACTATTCTGTCTGTATATTTTATTTCGACCAAAAATATCACAATGCAACAGCACTAAGAAAGCACAGAATTAAATAAAACAATGTTTTCTGAGAAAAAAATGAATTTAGCATTTCAAAGGTGAAATAACACCATTTCAGAACTTTTAAAAAAAGTCATCTCCATAAAGTACATGAACAAAAAGCCTAAGTCTATAAATGTATAGGAGATGCACACATTCAAAAATGTTATATTTCTAATCCTGCCAGCTCAATGAACTTTTCTGATGTGGGATTAGATTTTAATTATCCCTCCTTTACTAACTCTAAGCAATGATGATATTAAGTCCTAACCGCTTACACTATTCTTAAACCCTGTTTCTTTCTCTGGCTTGGTAATCTTCATTGTCTCCAAGTATCCCTGAGTAATAGCTTTATCCTTTACAAAGACAGAGAAAAGCTGCCAGATAATTATAGGTATGAATATTCCCAGAT
>NW_007851145.1:0-662 GCF_000696425.1 Galeopterus variegatus
TCCCCTGCATTTCCTGAGAATCAGGTGCTGGATCCAGAGGCTTGATGTCACGAAAGTTACATGTGGCTTCAGAGGCATATATTCTTTCTGCAGGAGGTCAATTATGTTTGATTGTTTCTCCATGACATTAACAAACATTGATGAACATTTGCTAGATCCATTATTTCAGTAGCAGTTTTCAAAATACCATATTCTAATTATTTTATTCCTTTCTTTTTTACTAGCTGAGATACTTCAACAGACAGAAATGTTCCCTCAGCTATTTATGGTTACCCTGAGGAACAATTCATATAGGAAAGACAGAATAAATGTTTGACTCTTCCCTACTACTTACTCGTTTTAGAAAAATGAATTATTTCTCTATCATCTTCCAAAGAGAATGAAAATTTGTTAACTTTTGTTTCACTGTCATTATAGTTTTTGTGCTGGTAAGATTTAATTTCTTTCTCTTTCTCCTTTACATTTTTGTTCTACCAGCGGGTATTATTCTTCTGTATTCGTGGTAGTGATTACTGTTTTTCAGATTACAGATACAGGACTCCCTTGAGGATTTCTTGTAGGGCTGGTCATGTGGTGGTGAACTCCTGCAGCTTTTGTCTGTCTGGAAAATGCACTATTTCTCCCTCATTTCTGACGAATAACCTTGCTGGGTATAGTATCCT
>NW_007851146.1:0-662 GCF_000696425.1 Galeopterus variegatus
TTTGGTAAACTGCATCTTTGCGTTTATGGGTGTTTCTGTGTGTACGTTGTTTTTCACAATTTAAAAAAAAAATACCTCAGTGGAATCTTGAGATCAAAAGTTTCAGTCGTTTTTTAAAAAGAGATATGCTGTATTAGTCCATTTTGCATTGCTTATAACAAAATACATGGAACTGGGTGATTTATAAAAAAAAAAAGAAATTTACTGCTTACAGTTTCTGAGGCTGGGAAGTCCAAAGTCCATCTGGTGATGGTGACAGTGACCCAGGGGTCTCACATTGCAAGATGGTGGAAGCAGAGAGAGCAAAGTGAAGAACAGACTCTCCTCTTCTTTTAAACCCCTCAGAACCACACC
Organism: Galeopterus variegatus; assembly: GCF_000696425.1. Classification (NCBI taxonomy): domain Eukaryota; kingdom Metazoa; phylum Chordata; class Mammalia; order Dermoptera; family Cynocephalidae; genus Galeopterus; species Galeopterus variegatus. The sequence goes on from NW_007851146.1 coordinate 355, forward strand.
CCTGACCACCATCATTAATCTATTCACTACTGCATGGTCCTACAATCCAATCACCTCTTCAAGGCTCCACCTCTCAATTACCATAATAGGATTTCCCACCCTCCTAACAGTCACAGTGGGGGCTAAGTGTCTGATATATAAAACTTGGGGGACACAATTCAAGCTTCAGTGAGTTTTAGGGGGACATAATTCAATCCACTACATATGCCATGACTGAAAGCTGATCAAGTCACAGTATCTTTAATAACTAAAAAGATCATTCAAGCGAAAAGAAGGGATTCACTCAAAACTCTTGATGGTTCCAGTGA
>NW_007851147.1:0-662 GCF_000696425.1 Galeopterus variegatus
TAAGAATACATGTTGGAGATGGTATGGTAAAGTCGGTGCAGCTACAGGAGGAAAAGAGAATAAGGCTTGAAAAAATGAAGTTTATTATACTTACAGGTCCTGGAGAGGAGGGTCGCCCCACGCCACGGAGGGCCATGGGAGTGGCACCAGGGTCTGTCCAGCTGGTGGAAGCAGAAGGGAGGGGAAAGCCTGAGTCAGGGCCCTTATTGGGGTTTCTGCTGGGAAAGGCAATGTAAGTCAGAGGAGCAGTCTAGGATCAGCTAGTCTGAATGATGCTAGTGGCCTTCTGGCTCTAGGGGTGATCTCTCAATGCCTAGTACCTGACCCTGGGGTGATAAGGGCAGGAGAAATACCACCTTGGAGCATGGGAATCAGATAAGGAGGTGGTTGGGGCTGTCGACTCAACACTGGTTGGTTTGCAAACAAAAGACTTGATTTACTCCTGGAGGCTGAGCTCTTTGCTATCTCTAAGAATTGGCTAGCCCTGGGAGGGACAGTCTTCCCAGCCAGCAAGCTTTGAAAAATGTCAAAACATCACAAAACACAGAGAGGAACGTGATTAATACCATGTTGTCTCCTTTTCCTTTACTCCCTGCACCCCAAATCTGGTCAGCTAGTATTGCTTTTGTTCCCATGCTACCTGATGTTGAGTCCTCTTGAGA
>NW_007851148.1:0-662 GCF_000696425.1 Galeopterus variegatus
TTGAGAATATTTGACAGATTTTTAAAAACAAAACAAAACAAAACAAATATCAACTGTTAGAACATCTAACTCCTGAAAAAGCAGTTAAATCAGTGGAGTTGTTGAAAAGGAATACCTTTAATTTAGGGTCTGAGTTCTAAAACACTGGTTGAAAATAGAGTTAAAATGTTTCTTCAGAGACTTGTAAGAAATAGGATGCAGAAGTTCTTCCACCGCTGACTTCCTATATAGATCTGTAGTTTCATGCTTCTACTTCCATGGAAGCATGAAAGTACAGATCTATAGGATAGCAAGTAGAAGCATGAAACTACAGATTTATATGACCTTGCTTATGTGACCTTGCAAACCCATAACAAATCAACTGGCCAGTCTTCCCAGTAGGTACTTTTTATGTGACCTTGTTTATGTGACCTTGCAAACCCATGACAAATTAACTGGCCAGTCTTCCCAGTAGGTACTTTTCTTGTCTGTGATACATAGAAGTTTAGTTATCAGTTAAAAATATTTAAGAAGTAGCACACCCTAGAATGTTAATAATTGCTAATCTCTACTTATTTTTAGTAGTATTGGGGAATTTTCTTTCTGCTTAGCAAGACTTGCATTAGTCTAGGCCTTTACAGCTAATATTTCATCTGAATAATAAGGATAGTCATCGGAAGTTT
>NW_007851149.1:0-662 GCF_000696425.1 Galeopterus variegatus
CTTCGGGCTTCTCATTGCATTCATGTTGCTTTGAGTAACCCTTTTTTGCATCTCCGTTGCAGGGAGAGAAGTGTAACAATAAAAATTATTAAAGTAAATTCTAACATTGAATGAAATGATCCTACATGGAAGGATGGAAGTAGAAGAAGGAATACATAGCACTAGAAATGGTAAACATATGGGTAACAGACAAGAGTGTTGACTGATAGAATTACCAGTAGTAACATCTTGTGGGGCTCATAACATAGTTAGAAATTAAACATGTGACAAAAATATTAAAAATATACAGAACAGTTACATGAAGCCAAATGGTTGTAAGGTTCTTGAATTACTCAGGATGTTTAAAAAGCAGGAATGTAAGTAGATTACAATGCATTAAAATGTTACTGAATATTACAAAAATATAATAGAATATTAAAAACAAAAAATAGTAAAATGTAATGAAAAAACAAATAATATAAAGAAAAAAATATATTAAGTATTTTCACTAATACAAAAGAATATAGGAAAAACAGGAAAAAAAGGAAAAATTTAAGGTAAGAATTGAAAAGAAATAGCAAAATATTGGACTACGACAGATACAGAAAATCCACTACAAACAAAAAAAAATAAAATACTGGCAGGCTGCCATAAAAATGCAATACTTTATTATATCTAGTGTC
>NW_007851150.1:0-662 GCF_000696425.1 Galeopterus variegatus
TAACAATAGAATGAATGAGACATTGTTTACATATTTGACATTTTTCCCTGAGCTTGTGACCTCTTCTGAGACATCATACTGAAGGCAAGGCAGAATTCGATAATTTCTGATCAACTGAATATAGCTGAGGACAAACATACAAAAATGTTTGCTGTTTCATTCTTAATTTCCAGCAACTAGTGGGCCCACAGTTTCTTCTCCTGATCACTCTACATTTTAGTAATTCTTGAACTTTGTTGGTCTCCTAGGTAATTACTTCCCGTGTACTTTTTTCTCCTGATCCCTCATACACCTCCTGTCTTCCTGTCTACCCTCATTCTCTGTTTTCCACCTTGCTCTCCCGCATTTACCCATAGACTAACACTTTCACCCACCTTCTCTCCCTAGTGTTCTGCTGTAGTGGGTAAACATTTTGTGTTCCTAACGAAGCCAATCACATCACCTGTGCACTGTATCTCATGCCCCCTTTACCTATGAAAGGTTATTGCTCCAGTGATTATGCTTTCCTTACTTTTATCATCGATGTTTTAAATGTTTTTCTTTGCTTAGCATACATTTTAGATGATTTTTCTTGCAACCTCCTCTTAACCTATGTCTATTCCTTTACAGCAAAATTTAACATATCTGCAACTGAATTCCTAATCTCCTTCCTAATTCTATTG
>NW_007851151.1:0-662 GCF_000696425.1 Galeopterus variegatus
CTCATCATAAATATATACAATTCTTATCTGTCAATTAAGCCTTCATTAAAGCTGGAAAAAAAGTGCTAAAAGCAGCCTATAAATCGTACGTAAGTGAAGCTGAAGGTTAACATCACTCATTTCATAGTTTTTCCTAAATCATTTCTATTACCTCACCTTGAAGAGAATACTATCTATTAAATGCTATAGAGTATTATCTTACTTTCAGAAAGGATTCGGAAAAACAAAATTCAATGATTTAAGAGATGGAAACCATATGACAAAAGAGATTTTTTAATAATATATTTAAAACGTGCCTGTTATTAGGTACCTACTATGTGTCGGGGAAACAAATAATGTCTCCTATAGCCATTGCTCCTTTTAATTCATTTAAAGACACTAATCTTTTGAGGTGGTAGGATTTGACTGATTTTTATTCTGCTTTATTGATGTTGCAAAGACTTAGAATGGTGAGTTACCAATTTTCTCAACGTCTGCACGTAACTTTTAGGTGGTAAATTTAGGTTTCAAGTCTGGCTCTTTGATGCCAATGTATGCCCTAAACAGTATTATATTATTATTATTGTTATTATTATTATTATTATTGTTATTATTATTATTGTTATTATTATTATTATTATTATTATTTATAAGGCTCATAGTGATTATGATCACTATGATCT
>NW_007851152.1:0-662 GCF_000696425.1 Galeopterus variegatus
CTATTAACACTTTCTTTGTAAGTCCATTATGATTTATGTCAACTTCAACATTGCCTTTACTGTTTTAAATGAACCTTCTCTTCTTGCATCCACAATAACGTTAGAAGAGTAGTAAGCTTGAGTTCATGAAAACCAAGATGAGTGTTACAGGCGAGGTTTTTTAATTTGTCAAAAAATTAACTTCTTCAATCCACAGTTTCCTCCATTTTAACATTGGCTAATACTGCTAACCTCATAGCATTTTACTAAGGTTACATTTTGACAACATATGAGTACTCACTGACAACTAGAAAGAGCTGAGTTAGCGTGTGTGTAAATAAAGTCATTGGAGGAAGTGGTTTTTAGCATTTTTTTCTCTTTATCACTAGCATATGCTGTTTTGTTTTTCTTTTTATTAAGTAGATAGATGAATAAATACTGCTAGATAAATGATATACATATTGTCATTCATATGTAAATTTATAGCACTTCAATTGTTTTCAGGAATTGTGAATTGACTAGGTCATAGACATGTAGATCTTGTTCTTTACTTCTATATTTTATGTCTTGGGTCTAATAAAATAGTATGTTCAAAGGAAATAAATCATTAAGAGTTTTTTTTATGACATATACATGTGGGGTACAATGTTGACTTTCAATAATTTTGTACAATGTGTGGTGTT
>NW_007851153.1:0-662 GCF_000696425.1 Galeopterus variegatus
AAATAGCCAAAGCCATCCTGAGTAAAAGGAACAAAATGGATGGCGTCACATAAACTGACTTCAAAATAAACTACAAAGCTACAATAACTAAAACAGCATGGCACTGGTATAAAAACAGACACAAACATGAACAGAAGAGTGAAAAGAACCCAGATATAAATCCACATATTTATGCCAATTGATTTTTGATGAGGGCGCTGAGAACATTCATTGTGGAAAGGACAGTCTCTTCCATAAACGATGCTGGGGAAACTGGGTATTCATATGCAGAAGAATGAAACTAGACCCATATCTCTCACTATATACCAAAATACACACCAAAAGAATTAAAGATTTAAATGTAAAATCTGTAACTGTGAACTACTTGAATGAACCATAGGGGAATTGTTTCAGGACATTGATTTGCCCAAAGATTTTGTGGACAATGAACCATAGGAGAATTGTTTCAGGACATTGATTTGCCCAAAGATTTTGTGGATAAGACCGTCAAAGCACAGGCAACAAGGGTAAAAATACACAAATGGGATTATATGACACCGAAAAGTTTCTTGACACCAAGCAAAGAACTAATAGTGAAGAGCCCACATGCAGAATGGGAGAAAATTTTGGAAACTATTCATTCGACAAAGGATTAATATTTGGAATAAACAAGGAACTCAAAG
>NW_007851154.1:0-662 GCF_000696425.1 Galeopterus variegatus
CCTGCAAGAGCTGGTTGTTTAAAAAGACCCTGGCACCTCTTCTCTCTCTCTTGCTTCCTCTTGCCATGTGATCTGCTTGTACCCATCAGCTGTCTGCCACTTTCTGCCATGGGTAGAAGCAGCCTGAGGCCCATGCCAGATGCAGCTGTCCCAGAATCATGAGCCAAATAAACCTCTGTTCTTTATAAATTACCCAGTCTCAGGTATTTCTGTTATAGCAACACAAAACGCACTAATACACCAAGCTTACACAGTTAGTTGATGTCTAGCTTCAGTAACTTGGTTCTGCCTGGTTCCAAAGACACCACCATGCTCATCCAATGGTGTAATTTAGTCACTCTTATCTGTTCTAATTTGTGTCATCCCAGGAAGTGTGATTGACAATACAATGACAAATTTAAGTCCTTTTTTTGTTTTAGTGAATATACATTTGGATACTTAAACACTGGATTTAAACCTCAAAGTAGTGTGGGTGTAAGGAATTGTACAAGGAGAGTTGAATATTCCCATACATGGGTTTTCCATTCTTTTAGCTTAAAAAGAACTATATATTTTCTCCACTATTATTCCAACATGAATATCTTTTAACCAAAGCCAAAAAAAGAGAATCTGCAGATTGATTAGGGGAGTGACTATTGACGTAGAGAGAATAGAGAGACAAA
>NW_007851155.1:0-662 GCF_000696425.1 Galeopterus variegatus
TCAGCACTGAACAAGCTGTGTATGAACCTGGGTATAAGTAAGGCCTCCTCTAAAGGTTCTATGTAGCCCAATTAGTGAAAGCAAAGCCCTTGGGCTTCCCTCCTTTGAAGTATACAAGAAGTCAGAGGCTCAGTCCTACTAGCTCTCAACTCATCACTGCAGCAGGACGCAGACTTGTGGCAGCTGGAGCACGGTGCAACTATCACTGGATCTGATGGCCTCTGACTGGGCCGCTGCTCCACAAGCTGGAAGCCACCAGAGGCCACTGTCTGAAATGATGTGATTGGCCTGATCACAGTGCGAGTGCAGATTCCTGTCCCACAGTTGAGTTCTTCAAGCTCAAGGGAAGTTGATTCCTCCTGTCAATTACTCCCTCATCCAAGGGAGCTCCCACATAGCTGCTTCCCCAAGGCTCTTGGTGGCGGGGCCTGGGGTATCAAAACCCTAGGGGAGGAGGAGCTGCACAGGCACCTCCTTTCAGCTCCATGGGGATGTTATTTTAGGGCTTTGTTCCTTTCCTGTCACTGGGCTCTGGGGTGGGGAGAGCCTACCAGGCCTACCTAAAGGGGGTCTAGAACTTTGACCCTTGGGTGAGAAGAAAGGCTCTGGAGTCTAGATCCTTTGGTTCCAAGAGGACTCCTGGTTCTCTTCGAAGATTTTTT
>NW_007851156.1:0-662 GCF_000696425.1 Galeopterus variegatus
TTTTTTTTTTTTGGAAAAAAAAGTCAAACTCATAGAAAAGTTGCACATAAAATATAAACAACTTTTTTTTTCTTGAACCATCTGACTAAATTGTCAACCTGATGCCCCATAACCTGCTACACTTTAATACCTCCTACAAATAAGGACATAATTACAATTCAACTCTCAAAGTCAGGAAATTAATATGGATACTTTTCTACCATATGATCCTCAGACCCCCTCTTTCATTTTCACCGGTTGTCCCAATAATGTCTTTCACAGCAAAATGATTTAGTTTGGGTGGCATTAGTTGTCAGATCACTTTTAGTCTCCACTAATCTGGAACAGTTCCTCAATCATTTCATGATTCATTTAGATACGACAGTGAAGTTTTTTTGTAGAATACCCCTCAGTGTGGATTTGTCTGATATTTCCTCATGATTAGATTCAGATCATGCATCTCTGGCAGGAATATTATAGAAGTGATACCTGCTTTTCTCAGACCTACCTCATAGCTTTTTTTTTTTTTTTTTAATTTTTATTTTGTTGATATACAATGTGGTTGACTATTGTGGCCCCTTACCGAAACCTCCCTTCCTCCTCCCTCTCCTCCCCTACCTCATAGCTTTAAGACTGAATTATTCAGGAGGGGAAAAAGGAAAAGTCGACTTTTTTTTTTTTTT
>NW_007851157.1:0-662 GCF_000696425.1 Galeopterus variegatus
TCCAATCTAGAGGAAATAACAGATCAAATAACATAGCATGGCGTATTTCCTAACACGGTCTAAGTGTCAACAACTGCCCCCTCCTTGCCCTCAGCCATGTCATTCTTTAGCGATGGATCTTCCTTCACACACTGATGGTTATCCTGAGATGTTCTCTCTTCTTTGGCAAGCTCCCACTTCCCAGCTTCCACTTCAAGGTTCAGATCAACTGTCATCAGGGTGACAACTGTCCTCGTCACTCGCTTCACCCCCACCACACACTGAGGGAGAGTTAGTCCCTCCTTTCTCTTGTCCTTTCATACCATCTTGAATCTACCTCTATTTTAGAAATTGTTTCACCAGACCATAATTATTTTGGGGTCTGTTTCCCTCATTGGACTGTATGCGTCACAATTATGTGTTATGAATTATGTGTTAGTAATCTTTGTATTCCCAGACTGGGAAAGCACTGTGATTATTTATAGGTGAACAATCAGTGGTTTTTAATTGAATGTAAAGACAGGGGAAAAGGAACTAACTTACTGGGCGAATTCTCATGGTAACAGTTTAGCTTAAAGACTATGGGCTGGCAACAAGGAACATAAGGGAATTAAGAAAGACGAAAGAGAAAATACTTAACTCTATGAGCAATGCAAAAGAAAGTAGGAAGTACTGGCTCCAAA
>NW_007851158.1:0-662 GCF_000696425.1 Galeopterus variegatus
GTTTGGGAAATATATAGGAGTATAATGCCAGGGACCAGCCCCAGCACAGAGATTTTAAGGTTCCCACTGGCAAGGAACCCCCAAAAGGGAGGAATGGCAGCGTCGGCGATGGATGGACAGCAAACACACAGACTCAAGAAATCTGCTGAATGCTGACACTTTATTGAAGCATGTACACACTTTTTATATTTTTTCTTGGTAGCAACATAATCATTGAAATAATCATTGAACAATATCATAATATTTCTTTGTGAGTGACATGTGTTCTAAGAAAAATAACATTACAGTTTGTTTTCATGATTACAATGTTTTTTCCTTTTGGCAAGATAAAATGTTTACCAGAAACCCACTAGTCCCAAATAATCATTAACTATTACATTTATTTGAGTAAACCTACGCTACATTGAATTTTGTATGACCTTACTGAAACATGTCCAGACTCATACCTAAAGCAAAAGATGTAAGCAGGAAGTCAAAGTTTCCTTACAAGTATTTTTCCCTTGCTACAACCCATTGTAATATAAATTAAAATTCTTTTACCTACTACATCCTATAATGTGTTAAGCCTTATGAAAATACTCTAAAACTTAATTTGAATCTGAATTTCTAGGAGAAAAAGAAAGTTTATGTTTGATTCTTTGAAGCAAGCAAGTTAGGCATAA
>NW_007851159.1:0-662 GCF_000696425.1 Galeopterus variegatus
AGAAGGGATAATTCTTTATAGAAGAGTTCTTATTAATGTAGAATGACTGAGATACATCAAAAATCATCATAAAAACATCGCAGTAGTAATTACTGATTCGCGGATGAATGCTAAAATCAGCAGGAGGAACGTGAAGGAGAAGCAGGATTGTTCACATGGCTTTAGACCGTCTTCCCCCAAAACCTCATTAGTCGTGCAGGTTCTAACATATGCACGTCCACAGGCACTTGGCTCCTCCCCTCCAGGAAGTGGGATTGAATTCCCTCTGCGTGCAGCAGCGCCACAGTCAGGAAACTGAGCAGAACCACATTCTACAGCAGACATGCAGCCGCTGGCCCCACCTAAGACACAAGGCCTCTAAAGACACGTGTGGTCACGCCACACAAAGAAAGAGCACTTGAATTACGAAATACGTCCGTTTCAGATTCTACCAAACTATGGAGCCCCTGTGACGTTCTGCAGGGCATCGTGCCTCAGCAATCCTTAGATGTGGGTTTTATCTAATATAAGTTGCACTTTAGCCAGGGATGTTCTCCAAGGGCTCTGAGCCAATAATATCTCTTTTTCTAGCAAATATACTTATGTGGACCTCCAGTTAACAAAGAGATTAGGCCAGGTGGCCAGATGTGTCTTTTCTCTTTCAGTTTTTTTTTTTTTTTTTC
>NW_007851160.1:0-662 GCF_000696425.1 Galeopterus variegatus
TTGGCCTTCACTTTCAGTCTGCCTGGTGATTTGTCTGAGTAGCAAACACAGTTTAAAAAAAGCTTTTTAAATCATATAATAAATACTCTGACTTCTTTCACTTAGTTTAATCTTTCAAGGATCATTCACACTGAAACACTTATTGGTACTTAATTCCTTTCTATGGCTGAATAAAATTCCACTAGATGGATGTACACATTCTGTTTATCCATTTATCAGTTGATAGAAATTTGAGTTGTTTCCACATTTTGGCTATTGTGAGTAGTGCTGCTATGAACATTGGGTGCAAGTATTTGTTAGAATACCTGTTTTCAGTCCTTAAGGTCACATAATGTATGATTCCATTTACAGTTTTCCAAATTCTACACCTATACAGCATAGGTGTAGCATATTATTGGTTTTCAGGGGCTGGAAAAAAAGCATATTATTGGTTTTCAGGGGCTGGACAATTATAGTGACTATTTAATGGATACAGGGTTTCCATCTGGGGTGAGGAAAATTTCTTGGAACTAGAAGAGATAGTTGAACAACATTGTAAATGTACAAATGACTCTGCATTTATACACTATAAAATAGTTACCAGCTAATTTTAAGATTAGGACTGAGAGATTCTCATTGGACATTTAAGGTTTCATATATAAGTGTAAATCAACAAGTAAGCA
>NW_007851161.1:0-662 GCF_000696425.1 Galeopterus variegatus
CTTAGAGCATAAAAGGCAGACAAACTTGGCAGATCAGAGTGTGAACACTGACCGTGTGACTTTGGAGAAGTCACTGAACTTTCCTGAGTCTCAGTTTTATTATATTTAGGATGGGGGAATTGTATGGGGTTGCTGTAAAGCAGTGGTTCTCAATGGTTCCTCAGACCAGCAACATCAGCATCACCTGGAAGCTTGTGAGAAATGCACATTCTCAGGCCCCACCCAGACCCAGTGAACCAGAAACTCTGGGTTAAGGCCCAGTAATCTGCATACTAAGAAGTCCTCTAGGTAATTCTGATGCATGCTCAAGGTTGACAGTCATTTCTGTAGAGACTGACCATAAATATAAAGGGCTTGCTTGCCATATTGTAGATGCACATGAAATACCAGCTCTTCTCTTTCTGTTAGTATACCCACTATAGAGAAGAAACTGAAGCCTGGAACCAGGTGGTGGCAAAGCTAGAAATAGCACCTAGGCCATCTCACACAGCAGAGTGATAGGGGCAGCCCACTCCTCTACTCTGCACTCTTTATGGGACACTGTAAACAGTTATATAAATCCTGACTGTAAGTGCTGAGAGCGTCCCATGTTGGATGATGTCTAGTTCTGGCAGGGGGACTGTTCAGTCCTTAACGTGGAGATCGTAGCTTTTCTGGACATA
>NW_007851162.1:0-662 GCF_000696425.1 Galeopterus variegatus
AGCAGCATTTGCCAGTTTGCTGACATCTTTGGGAGCCCACCAGTTACCCTCTCTACCTCCAACTTAGCCCTACCTTCTCACTCCTCTCCAGAGACTCTCAACAACCCAGGCTTTTCACAGCACTCCTTAGCTTGGGTGTTTTGCATACATTACCTTATTTTGGTTTTTGATGCTCACAACAGTTCTGAAAGGAAGGTGGGGAAGCATACAATTATTCCTATCATATAAGTAAGGAAAGCGAAGCTCAGGGAGGTTAATTCTATTCCCCATGGTCCATAGTTACTAAGTTGTGAACATACCAAATTAGCTGCTTGTTCTAGCACTCTGGAACGCTGGAGATTTATGATACTGGGAGAGAGTGACAGTCTCTGTGTATTGCTGCCACAATTGCATAACATAACCTTTTATGACTGGGAAGGGTTTTAGAGATTATCTGTCCTGTTTTTAATTATGAAGAGAGCAAGGTAGTGAGGAAGAGCTTAGCAGACGGTAGTCACGGGACCAGGCCTAGAACCCAGGGTGCTGGGTGCCCGTCCAACACTCTCCACCCTCCGCTCACGTTGCCCTCGCCTTCCAGCCCTGTGCTTCTGAATGCAGTCTGTTTTACCAGGAGAAAGTAATTAAGTTTATGAGCAGCAACTCCTGATTTTGAAGCCATTCAA
>NW_007851163.1:0-662 GCF_000696425.1 Galeopterus variegatus
CTTGTCTTGTTCCTGTTCAGGATAATATTGGCAGTGGGTCTGTCATAAAAGGCTTTTACTGTGCTGAGATACTTTCCTTCTATATCTAATTTTCTGAGAGTATTTATCATGAAGTAATGTTAAATTTTGTCAAATGCTTTCTCTGTGTCTATTGAGATAATCATATGGTTTTTGTCCTTGATTTTGTTGATGTGGTATATCATATTTATTGACTCACATATGTTGAACCATCTCTGGGATGGTTCCTACTTGATAATCGTGTATAATTTCTTTGATGTATTGCTATATTCTGTTTGCTAATATTTTTCTGAGGATTTTTGCATCTATGCTCATCAGAGATATTGGCCTGTAGTTTTCTTTTTGTCATATCATTGCCTAGTTTTGGTATCAAGGTGATGATGGCCACACAGAATGCATTTTGGAGAATGGCATCTGCTTTCATATTCTGGAATAGTCTGAAAAGAATTACTATTAATTCGTCTTTAAAAGTTTAGTTTCTTTCAACAAGAAAGCCATCCAGTACTGGGCTTTTCTTTATAGAAAAGACTGCTGATGATTGCTTCAATCTCATTGTTTGCTATTGGTCTGTTCCGGTTTTCTGTTTCTTCTTGGTTCAGTTTCAGTAGTTTTTACGTGTCCAGAAATGTATCTATTTCCTCCAG
>NW_007851164.1:0-662 GCF_000696425.1 Galeopterus variegatus
CCCGGGGCCTTGGTGTTATCAGCACCGCACTCTCCCGAGTGAGCCACGGGCCGGCCCTGTGGTAGGTACTTTTGAAAGTAAATGAATATCCCAATCCTCATCAACTTGCACTCACTAGTTTTTAGTATCTACTAATGTTTCTTTGATTAATGAATAATTGATGATCATTGCTAAATAGAGATTTGTAAATCAAAGTGTTTGCTTTCCCCATTTATATCAGTATAGACTCATGGATTTTTTTTCAATGAGTTATAAACCATTTCTATCATTTTTTTTTTGTCCTTTTTTTGAGACCAGCCGCACCGCGCTCAGCCAGTGAGCTCTGTGAGCGCACTGGTCATCCCTATATAGGATCCGAACCCGTGGCGGGAGTGCTGCTGCGCTCCCAGCGCTGCACTCTCCCGAGTGCGCCACGGGCTTGGCCCTTCTAACATTATTTTGACACAGAAATTGTGGCCAGTGGGAGCCCTTCAAGCTGGCTTCTATGTCTTCTGTTTTAAATAATAAAAAAAAAATTTTAGAATAGTTTTTTTTTTAATTGAAATGTATTGATTGTATGTATTTATGGGGTAGAGAGTTATATTTCAATACATGTATACAATGTGATGATCAAATCGGGGTAATTAGCATATTCATCATTACAAAACTTAATCATTTCTTTC
>NW_007851165.1:0-662 GCF_000696425.1 Galeopterus variegatus
ATGGGTGACTACTACCCTAAAACAGATATGAAGTCATTATATATTAAGCACAATTAAATTGGAAGCACAATGTGATAGAATACTGAGGCCCCTAGGGCTGTCTGATAATTCACGAGACTCATGAGACTGAGTATTTGGCATTAGTTCTGATCGGTTATGATTCGACAACAACATTGATCTTCTCCCAGATTTGCATCTGACTTACCCCAGGGACTTTGGGTTCTCCCTTCAAGAACTTCTCAGGCATCCCTTTCCACAGATATGAGTGTACAGCAGCAGGCTTCCCCAGCTGGGGCACACCAGGACCAGCCTCTGATGTGCTCTGTTCCATTTCTTGCATGGCAGTCTTGGCAGCAGAAACAGCACTACAATAAAAAAATGCAATTTACGATGAGAAAATAGCCAGAGAGGGACACGGCACTTTGAAGCAGTTTTCTCCTGAAGTACAAACTCTTTCCTCCATTCTCTTTCTGTGTTATAATAGCTGTTAGAGCCATAAAAGTGGAAGAAATAATACGTAAGGAGAGAGACAGAGAAAGAGACAGATAAAGACACATGACAGGGACTAAATGTCATGTGATGTTAAAATGTTAGGAGGGGACCGAGCCCGTGGCGCACTCGGGAGAGTGCGGTGCTGGGAGTGCAGCAGCGCTCCCGCCACG
>NW_007851166.1:0-662 GCF_000696425.1 Galeopterus variegatus
TAATCTGCAAGTAGATGTTCATATACAATGACTGTTCCAATATCTTAATATCCAGTTATTATATAAAAACCTTGCAACAACCAATAGTATAGAAATTGTAAGATTTGGTCTACACATCAAGTGAATTCATTCTGGTAAGTTAAGTTTCCAAGTGCACAGATGGTGCATGTAGAATAGTTACAAAATCCTTCCTGTGGTCTACAAGGCCGTATGTGAGCTGCTCCTGCCTACTACTCAATACCACTCTCTCACTTGCTCACTAGGATCTTTTCGCTGATCCTTGAACCCATCAAGGTAATTCCTGCCTCAGGGACTTTGCATTTAATGTTACCTTTGTCTGGGATGCACCATCTCCAAATCTTCCAATGGCCTACTTCTTCTTATCATCATCTCAAATGTCATCAAAGCTACTTGCCCAACAACCCAATTTCACATCTAATCTTCAAAAGAAAGTTGAACAAACTAACCACCAAAACTATGAATTCTGTGAACACACAGGAGTGACAGCTGAGGCAGTGTAGAAGACCTACTTATCATTGAGAATTCTTGTGTAATAGCTAGGAATAAAAAGGGAAATATTAATGAGATCCAATTCCTTCCTTCCAGAATCTCAAATTTAGTGGGTTGTGCTGATATGCAATAGTCCAGGAGGAGATGCTCCA
>NW_007851167.1:0-662 GCF_000696425.1 Galeopterus variegatus
ATATGTATGCAGCTACAAGAGAGTTGTTGTAACTTGTTGGCTATAGGCACCAGATTGCTAGCGGTTCAGGATTACATATGGAAGTTGTAGGCAGACAGTAAGTTTATGGCAAAGGACGGGGAAATGGAATGAACCCAGGGCAGGACCTCAGGATTTGCATTACACTCCTGCATAAACCTGTGTTCCCCAGGACCATGACAACCTACTCAAATGTATGTGGCAGCTGTACCATCGACCCGAAGGTGCCAGAAACCTATCTAACCCAGCCCTGACCACTTTCATGGTCAAAAGATGAGTACCTGTGTGCCTGAGCAAGTCAGCATTTTAAAAGGACCAAACAGTGACACCCCCTATGTTTGGAACCTGAAGAAGCCTTTAAGGATTATACCAGATGGTGAAGCAAACAGCATGACATCTGAAGCTTCCTATTTTTATCAAACTCTAGGCCTAGGAAGTCAGTTAACCCTCTCAAGCAACATCCATGCCCAGGTTTAAGTGCAGTGCAAGTGCATAAACCAAGCACAAAAGTAATAATTAGGACAGATCTGCTGGTCCTCAGTCTTGTGATCCGGAAGCTAGGCACCGATATTTCGATCATCAATCCCTTTGTTTTCAATGGCAGGACATCTTTACTGACCACATACAAGAAGTAGAGTCCAGTT
>NW_007851168.1:0-662 GCF_000696425.1 Galeopterus variegatus
TCTCCTTTATTTCTGAAGGATAGCTTTGCTGGGTACGGTATTCTTGGCTGGCAGGGGTTTTGTTTTGTTTTGTTTTGTTTCCTTTCAGTATTTGAATATATCATCCCATGATTTTCTGGCCTGCAATGTTTTTACTGAGAAATCTGCTTTTAGTCTGATGGATGCTTCCTTATAGGTGACTTGATATTTTTGTCTTGTTGCTTTTAGAATTCTCTCTTTGTGTTTAATTTTTGACAGTTTGATTACAGTGTGCCGTGGAGAGGATTTTTGGATTGAATTTGTTTGAGGATCTTTGAGCCTCATAGATCAGGAAGTCTGTATCTGTCCCAACACTTGGGAAGTGTTCTGTTATTATTTCATTAAGTAGGTTTTCAATGAATTACTCCCTTCTGGAATACCCATAATTCCGATGTTTGTGCACTAAAGGTGGTCTGACAGCTCTCTTAGATTTCCTTCATTTTTTTAAATTATATTTTTTCTCTTCTTTTGTCCACCTGGGTTATTTTAGAAAGACAATCTTTGAAATAATAAATTGTAGGGTGGGTATTAGGGCTTCTCAGTGGGCTGCAGTCAGTTTGCTAAGCAGGCATGGAACTACCCAGCCACTATCTGGAAGGGGTAGATTCACTTTATTTCTACCAACCTCAGAGCATGTTTCTTAC
>NW_007851169.1:0-662 GCF_000696425.1 Galeopterus variegatus
CACTCTTCTTAACCTAGCTAGATAACCATTTTCTCACCCATGACAATACATACGCTCTTTTGAATACCTGTTTTTGGAAGTACCTGTGTCTAGTTGTGTGCACTCTATGAATAAGGATGGAAAGGATTTTGAATTTCTATATGGTAGTGTGGTCAATAAAACTTTAACAGGAATTAGATCACCTTAAATTCAGTCCCCTTTCCTCTCTGGACACCATTTATATTCTCTGTCAGGATTTCACATAATAGATAACACTGCCTAGGAAGATTTTAGTACTTTTTTAATCTTCAGGGAAAGAACAGTGTATTTCCCCTCCTAAGTAATGATGGCTTTTCCCCAGCCACATTCAGGAACTATTTCTTTGTCGTTGAAATGTTGCCTCAGAGAGTAGTCCCTAGCCAATTGGAGAAAAAATAACATAGATTACATAAAATAGCAGATTACTGACATTTTTTGGTTAGAGGCAATTTTATGCATTTTGTACAATTCACACAGAATTCTAGCTTCAAATAGCTCTCTGAAAAACAATTTCTTTACACCCAAAAATTGTAACGTAGCATCTTAGTTTTGACTTAACGGTAATTTGAGGTCAGTTTACCCAGTCCATCAGGCATTGTTTTTCTCCATGTTTTTTCTTTAGAAAGAGGACATTCTCTAAAATT
>NW_007851170.1:0-662 GCF_000696425.1 Galeopterus variegatus
TATTCATCAAGGATATCAGCCTGTAGTTTTCTTTTTTGGTTATATCTTTACCTGGTTTTGCCATCAGGATGATGTTTGCCTCATAGAATGAGTTTGGGAGCTTTGCGTCTGTTTCAATCTTTTGGAATAGTTTGTAAAGACTCGGTGTCAATTCCTCTTTGAATGTTTGGTAAAATTCTGCTGTGAATCCATCTGGTCCTGGGCTTTTCTTTTTTGGGAGCCTTCTGATAACAGCTTCAATCTCCTTTATTGTAATTGGCCTGTTCAGATTTTCTACATCTTCATGGTTCAGTTTTGGGAGCTTGTGTGTGTCCAAAAATTTATCCATTTCTTCCAGATTTTCAAATTTGTTGGCGTATAGTTGTTTATAGTAGTCTCGAATGATTCCTTGTATTTCAGATGAATCAGTTGTAATATCACCTTTTTCACTTCTAATGTTTGTTATTTGAATCGTCTCTCTTCTTTTTTTTTGTTAGCCATGTTAATGGTTTGTCAATTTTGTTTATCTTTTCAAAAAACCAACTTTTTGATTCATTGATATTTTGTATTGTTTTTTGTGTTTCAATTTCATTAAGTTCTGCTCTGATCCTAATGATTTCTGTCCGTCTGCTAAATTTAGGTTTGGATTGTTCTTGTTTTTCTAGTTCTTTAAGGTGAAGTGT
>NW_007851171.1:0-662 GCF_000696425.1 Galeopterus variegatus
ATATGTATGCAGCTACAAGAGAGTTGTTGTAACTTGTTGGCTATAGGCACCAGATTGCTAGTGGTTCAGGATTACATATGGAAGTTGTAGGCAGACAGTAAGTTTATGGCAAAGGATGGGGAAATGGAATGAATCCAGGGCAGGACCTCAGGATTTGCATTACACTCCTGCATAAACCTGTGTTCCCCAGGACCATGACAACCTACTCAAATGTATGTGGCAGCTGTATCATCGACCCGAAGGTGCCAGAAACCTATCTAACCCAGCCCTGACCACTTTCATGGTCAAAAGATGAGTACCTGTGTGCCTGAGCAAGTCAGCATTTTAAAAGGACCAAACAGTGACACCCCCTATGTTTGGAACCTGAAGAAGCCATTAAGGATTATACCAGATGGTGAAGCAAACAGCATGACATCTGAAGCTTCCTATTTTTATCAAACTCTAGGCCTAGGAAGTTAGTTAACCCTCTCAAGCAACATCCATGCCTAGGTTTAAGTGCAGTGCAAGTTCATAAACCAAGCACAGCAGTAATAATTAGGACAGATCTGCTGGTCCTCAGTCTTGTGATCCGGAAGCTAGGCACTGATATTTCAATCATCAGTCCCTTTGTTTTCAATGGCAGGACATCTTTACTGACCACATACAAGAAGTAGAGTCCAGTT
>NW_007851172.1:0-662 GCF_000696425.1 Galeopterus variegatus
AGTTCAACTCAGGGCTTCCCTTTTTAAAAAGGACACTGACACACTTGAAAGTATCAGTGGGTACTAGGATACAGAGGCAGCTGAAAACCCTTTCAAGAGGAGAACTAAGATAAGATGGGGATGATGATGTGAGAAAAGGAAGATCGGTATTAATCTGCTTAGGATGCCATAACAAGATACCACAGTCTGGGTGGCTTGAGCAAGACATTTTTCTGACAGTTCTAAAGGCAAAAGTCCAAAATGAAGGTGATGTCAGGATTGGTTTCGGGTGAGGGCTCTCTTCCTGCTTGTAGATAGCCGCCTTCTCGCTGTGTCCTCACGTGGCTCTTCCTCTTCTTATAAGGACATCAGTCGGCCCCACCCTTATGACTTCCTTTAACCTTAATTACCTCCCTAAAGGTCTTATCTCCAAATACAGTCATCACATCCGGGGTTAGGGCTTCAACATATGAATTTCTGGGGGCCAAAACTCAGTTCTAAACAAAACTCAGTCTTAAAATATGAAAGACTGTGTCTGAAAAGGATACCACCTTGTTCTTGATTGCTCTGGAAGGCAGAATTAAAAACAAAGCAGAAGTACTGGAGTTGAACTAGATGAAGTCTAAGTTTCTTTCACCTCTACTAACTTTTACTGTTAATCTATAAGATATGCATTATTGGGT
>NW_007851173.1:0-662 GCF_000696425.1 Galeopterus variegatus
TCACTATGAACTGGCGAGGAACTCGGCTGCATTCTGTTCATGCCTCAAAATTTTGTGGGATATGGAACTTCAAGTGCTGACCCAGGGTATTTGGTGGAAACAATATCTACGCAGCAAAGCAATGTGGTAGACCCTAACTTCTTTCTGTGTTTTTGTCCTTCTTTAACTGCCACTTTTATCCTGATTTTTGCCACTATTTCTTGTTCTCCAGTTCCCTGAGCTTGTAAAAACCAGAATATTTTCTTCAATGGGTGTCTTCTTCAAAATCCTTCTCTCTCTCTTTCCCCCTCCCTCCCTCTCTTTCTCTTCCCCATCATTTCAATTTGGTTGGTGACTTTCCTATAGCGCCTCATAGAGTGATTATTGCTATCTTTTGAAAAACTTAATTTTTTTAAT
Source organism: Galeopterus variegatus (assembly GCF_000696425.1). NCBI lineage: Eukaryota > Metazoa > Chordata > Mammalia > Dermoptera > Cynocephalidae > Galeopterus > Galeopterus variegatus. The sequence continues at coordinate 397 of NW_007851173.1, forward strand.
TTAAAAAAATTAAACTTATAATTAGTTAAAAATTTCAGAGTATATTAAAAGTTCTTAAATAAATAATCTCCTTTTATCTTCCTTAAATAACCAACCAATGTTAACAGTTTGGTACGTAATCTTTTATATTTTTCTCTGTCCTTTATACATTTCCAGAATACAGTAGTCTCTCCTTATCTGAACGGGGTACATTCCAAGACCCCCAGTGGATGCCTTGGATAGTACCAAACCCTATAAATATAATATAATATATATATATATATATA
>NW_007851174.1:0-662 GCF_000696425.1 Galeopterus variegatus
CAGGCCAGAGTCCCTCCAAATGCCAGAAAGTGGAGGCAGAAATAAACCTCCTTTACTGAGAATAAAATTAATTACTCACATTTACTGAGTACTTGGTGCAGTCCATGCCATGGCAGAGTCCTGAAAGGAATAGCTTGGGCTGCCCTCTCCGAGTTGGCAAGGTCATCAGAGGAAGAGCTGCTGGCAGGACCATGGCTACAAGCTCTTGCTTTTTGCTGTAAGGATCTCTGCCTTGGCATAGTTGTACTGCTTTTACTTTCTCTTTTGATGTTTTGGTCAGTGTGGCAGTTTCCTAAGTTTCCAAAAAATGACACACAAACAGTAGTTCCAGAAAATGATAAACAAACAGTTGTTGTCATAAAATTAGATAGTCCTACCAAAGATCCACGAAGATTGAACAATTCCAAATTTTCCCTTTTGAGTCAATTAATTATGCCAACAGATGTTTCAAAAGCATCAGTTACGATTAATCATGAGCAATTGCTTTTATCAGAGAAATTAATAAATAAAAGAAGTCCCCATCCTCTTCCCACCATCTGGGTAAATGGTTACATGGGATATAATATGAGAAAGGGAAAGCTTTGGTACCCTCCCAGGGGAAGTCCAAAGTATGATCTAAGTTGGCAAACATCATTTACTGGAGATTATATTAATGGCAAGAG
>NW_007851175.1:0-662 GCF_000696425.1 Galeopterus variegatus
GGTCCCGGTCCGGTACGGGCGCGACACTGAGGGTTGCGATCCGTTGCTGGTCACGAATAAAGACAAAAAGGAAAAAAAAAAAAACAGTTTAAGATTGTATGTTAACTTTAAAAGGCTTTGTGTGGTGGATATTAGCATATTGCTTTTTATTACAGTTGATGGGCTTAAGGGCTGTGGTCCCTGCAGCTAAAAATACTTTTCAATGTAAAAACAATTACTGGAGTAAATTTGTTTATTGCAAACTTTACAGAGAAAAAATTTTCTTACTGTGGTGATTCTATTGCCAGATGGGGACAGGTGGTGAGGAATGAGTCAGTCAATTACAGTAAAACTAAGGAGGGCTCCAGGCTTCCTTTTTTGACACAGGTCGTAGGACACAAAGATGGTAGCTTTGATGACACTGCTCTGGATTGAAGGAGGGGAACACATTTGAATGTGTCTTGATATAGAAAGTGTTTTCTCAACTTGTGTCTCTGGACACTTCCAGAACTGACACTGAGCCACACGATTATTCATTTTTATTGTATCACACGTAAGATTTTGGTTTTATATTATCACCCACTTCCACCCATGAGCCCTAAGCTAATTTAGTAGTGTGGGGAGGGCTCTGAAGAGGTTATTTAATTTTCCTGAGGTTCTGGCATTTGATTCTTTTCTGAAAG
>NW_007851176.1:0-662 GCF_000696425.1 Galeopterus variegatus
GAACCCGTGGCCTTGGTGTTATCAGCACCGCACTCTACTGAGTGAGCCACGGGCTGGCCCGCAAAGCAGCAATTTAACTCACCACACAGCTCATGTACTGGTTCCCACAGAAAGTTCCCCCATGTTAGAAGTAAGCAAAGGACAAAAAATTTGTTCCACCCCAGGCACACCACCAAGTGCCTTGGGGCCCACCAGGAGACAGGAGGCATGGAGCCAGGGACAGGACCCCCACCCACCACCAGGCACACTGCGCCAACACCTCGAGGCCTGCCTGAAATCCAAGGCATGGAAAAGGGGCTAGAATCCCCTCCCATAACCAGGCACACAGTGTGAGTGCCTCAGGGCCTGCCCGGGGACCCGAGGTATGGAGCCAGGGACCGGACACCCCTCCCACAACCAGGCACACTGTACCAGCACCTCAGGGCCCGCCCAGGGACCCAGGGCATAAAGAAGGGGACTGGAGGACCCTCCCACAGACAGGCACACTATGCCAGTGCCTCAGGGCCTGCCTGGACACCTGGGGCCTGGAGAAGAGGACCAGACCCCCCCACCACCACCAGGCACACCACCAGTGCCTCAGGGCCCCGCCTGGGGGCCCAGGGCATGGATCTGGTGACTAGACGCCCCTCCCACAACCAGGCAGACCACACCAGTGTCTTGGG
>NW_007851177.1:0-662 GCF_000696425.1 Galeopterus variegatus
GAAGCCCCCAGAATATTGACTCCCCAGTTTCCCCTGGAACTGCGGGGTGGAAGCTGGACTGGCCCTGTTTACCATCACTCCCAGTGGCCAACTTGGGAATTTTTTCCCCCATCCTTACATCCTGGGGTGTTGTTTTGCATTGCTTTGCCCCCCACGGGTTTGTCACACCACTTCCCCTGGGTGATGGAGACACAAAGGATTACTCAAAGCCCATCTTTACTGAGCAGTGAGAGGCCCCGAAGTGGTTAATCTCCTGGAACCCTCAAGAGAGGCATTCCTTCCTTGGGAAATTAATGCCGAATTGGGGTTCTCTTCCTGCATTTATTTTCCAGACCAGGAAGTTACAGAAAGAGACATAAGTGGGGTTATAGTTTAACAGTACAGGCTCCTAACTTTCAGTGAAACAAGCCAGATGACATTCCAGTAAGGCAATTAAGTGGTCCTATCAACAACAGTTTGATCTTAGCAAACATTCCTTCCTATAGCAATTTCTCAGTATCTTTACATAACAGTCAGTAAATAGTCTGTCTTTGAGCCAGCAACCTTGCTGTGCCACAATCCTTATCTTCCAACAGAGACTTATAGCCTGAGGGAAATTTCAAGTCCTCCGCAAGGTCAATATTTGAAACTGCAAGGCTTTGGAAAACCAGGCCCTGTGAAGT
>NW_007851178.1:0-662 GCF_000696425.1 Galeopterus variegatus
TCTGAGGCTGGGAAGTCCAAAGTCGATCAGAACAGGAGTCTAGCCCAAACTTTGTATCAGATGCAAGGCAGAAATCCAATTATTTCAGTGAAGCCAAGATCAGAAACAGGTTGCAGACCAAGCTGACTTGATTCTGGGTCCTTCTTGAAGACATCCTGACCAAGGAGAAGACACTGGATCTGCAACCGAGGGTCCAAGGGCCTGAGCAATCCACCTTTCCACCTAAGGGAAGAAATCCCTTAGAGAAGAGACTGCTACCCAAAATCACCGTCCTTTCTTACTAGATGTTCGCTTACAAGCTTTGATCAAAGCAGCACTGTGCTGAATCCCCTTAAAAGGCAAACCTTTCCCCACCCTCCCCCTTCTTCCTGCTAGTACAAGTGTTGGTACAAGTTGCTTGGAGTCATGGCAGATGTCTTGCAATCGGTTTCTGAGGGTGGAAGTCCAAAGTCCATCTGATGACAGCAACAGTGACCCAGGGGTCTCACATTGCAAGATGGGGGAAGCAGAGAGAGCAGAGAGAGGGTTTCACTGATTTTTTATGCAATTTGTCTTGCCAAACTTAGATATTTAATTTCTGTTCTTAATTTCTTTTTATTATGTGAACTTGTTGATATGCTTAAAAATTAATTTGCCTTTAAAAAGTTTACTTATCTTACTCT
>NW_007851179.1:0-662 GCF_000696425.1 Galeopterus variegatus
GCCTGTCCAAGGAAGTTCTGCTAATGCCATTTTTTTTTCTTCTTGAATTTTGCTGTAGTAACAGAGGAACTGAAAATAATTCTACTCCCTTAAATTGGCCTCAGAGTACTACAGTAGTTACTGAAATGTTGAGGATTTTACGGTAATAAAGATGCAGTTTGTCTCACTGCAAAGCATTAAGAAAAAGTTGAGGTTAACCCTCACAGTCTCTTCTTTACCCTCCCCCATAGCTTCTACTTATTCAAAATAATAAGTGTATTTGCTTTAATTCGGATCTTACTAAAGTAGTTAGTGAACAGTTCCTTCATATAAAGGAAGCTTTGGACCACTATCCTTATCTGCAGATCTTAGATTCCACTATCTGTTGGTTATTTCCACCTGGAGTACCTACAAGCAAGTTAACAAAACCAGAAATCATTATCTTTCTTTGAGACCTTCTTTTCTTTTCACTTATCTATTCACCTAGAAAATGTCCATCAAGTGTTGAGTTACTGAATAAATAAAGTAAAAAAAGTTTACCAGGTATGAAAAAAAAAGCTCTTGGTCTATATATCAGTCAGGGCTCAATGTAGGCAACAGAAACCACTGGGCATTTTATAGTCAAAGGGATTTACTACAAGGACTTGGGTGCTTACCAAATCATTGGAAGGACTGGAGGCAGG
>NW_007851180.1:0-662 GCF_000696425.1 Galeopterus variegatus
GAAAAGACACATATCTTCAGATTCACAAAGCTTAAAGATCTCCAAATGTATTCAACCCGAAAAGGTCTTCTCCAAGACATGTTATAGTCAAATTGGCAAAACTCAAAGACAAAGAGAGAATCTTAAAAGCTGCAAGAGAGAAGCGTCAAATCACCAATAAGGGAGCCCCAATCAGACTAACATCAGACTTTTCATCACCAACCCTATAAGCCAGAAAGGAATGGGATGATATATTCAAAATACTTAAAAGACAGAGATTGCCAGCCAAGAATACTCTACCCTGCAAGGCTATCCTTCCAAAATGAAGGGCAAATAATATATTTCTCAGACAAACAAAAACTGTGGAAGTTCACTACCACACAACCACCCCTACAAGAAATTCTCAAGGGAGTACTGGGTTTGGTACCTGAAAAATAACCACCACTGCCATAAAAACCCAAGAAAAATCAAAACCCACTAGTAAAATAAAAATGGCAACAATGAAACAAAAACAAAAAAAAAGTTTATCTACAACCCAAGGAACCAAGAAATACAGAAAACAAATAGTAAATCAGAAAGTTAGGAACAAAAGACACTTAAGACATCCAAACAAAAATCTATTAAATGCTAGGAGTAAATCAACACCTTTCAATAACAACTCTTAATGTAAAAGGATTAAATTC
>NW_007851181.1:0-662 GCF_000696425.1 Galeopterus variegatus
AACTCCCACAAGAAAGGAGAAAGTCAGTGCAGCCCCGAGCGCAGGCTTGTCTCATCTTTTAATGTAGTATTGACTGTAGGCATGTAACAAGCTCAGTATAGTATCAAAAGAAGTACAAAAATGAGTGTGTGAACAGGACAGAAAATGATCTCAGTGTTCCCTACTAATGAATCAGAACATCTTCCCTGTTTCCAGCATGTACTGTTCTGATTCTCTGCACTTAAGGCTGATGTACTCTGTGCACTCCCTATACCAAACCAGCCCCTGTTTTCCCACCCATGCAATATTCCAAATTTTAAACAACTTAATGACTACATAAGCTGTGTTTAAAATGTAGTATCAAGGGCTGGCCCAGTGGCGCACTGGAGAGTGCACCTCTTGGGAGTGTGGCGGCGCTCCCGCCAAGGGTTCGGATCCCATGTGGTGACCGGTTCCCGCTCACTGGCTGAGCGCGGCGCGGGCGCAACACCGAGGGTTGCGATCCCATTGCCGGTCCCCGGTACGGGCCAGCAGACCGGTCAGTAAAAAAGACAAAAAGGAAAAAAAAATGTAGTATCAAAGTAACAGTTATAGTTTCTGCAGTCTTCTGTACTTTTGAAAGAGCTATGCATTTGTCCTACTGCTGATCACCTGCTGGTGTTTTCATTTGTCTACAACCACTG
>NW_007851182.1:0-662 GCF_000696425.1 Galeopterus variegatus
AGAGCGGGAATTTGCAAGTTTCCAGTGCCATTGGCTTTTGTACAAAGTCTAGAAGTATATGTATGGTGTATCTGAAAGAAATATCAAGGGTAAGCAGACTTGCATGTACAAAAGTACTGCACAGATGAATAACGGCCAGAAGTGATTGAGCTTAAATTTAGGGTTAATATTTGTGTCTTTGAAAGTCCCTTCCAAATCTATATGCTATGTAAAACATTACCAAATACATATTTAAAACAAACAACAATACCAAAAGTTATTTAGTCCAAGAATTATTGGAATGAAAGAAAGGAATGGAGGTATTAGAAAAGGATCTTCCCCACCCACATGGTTAGAAAAGAATCCTTTTTCCAGCACTGAGCTCTTCCCAGGGGGAATTTCAGGGATGAGCCAAATATTATTCTGTGCTCTGTTTATCTCCAACCACAATACAGTTTTAAGTTTTCTGGTGAGATAATGTATAATAAATATCAAATAGTGCACAAATCTCCTGTTTTTTTCTGAAGTCCTTCCCAAGCCTCTGCCTTGGTGCTTCCATTTTTCCCACATTAACACCAGACGTGACCAGTTCACACTCCAAATAAGAACATGAAGAGAATAGAGCTCTCTATTGCTGTAGACTGTGATATTTTGGCCGTGAAGTGAGTGAAGACCTCAATTTC
>NW_007851183.1:0-662 GCF_000696425.1 Galeopterus variegatus
ACCCTCGGCGGGAGCACCGCCATGCTCCCAAGCGGCGCACTCTCCAGTGCGCCACCAGGCCGGCCCGGGTGGTGATAATTCTGACATAAAAGCAAAGTAAGCTTTGTAATGAGGGCCATCAATTTGTCTAGTGAATCAAAAGACTCAATAGGAATTCTAATGACTTCTAATGTTTTTGAAATCTCTTTCGTGTCCCTCTCATTGGTAAAATTTCATGCACAATCTCCTTTTGCAAATCACCTTAGAAAATGTAGTTCCTGGGCTTTCAGACCTAGTATTACTTGAGAGTGGGGAGAGAATGATCTGCAGAAAATCAACCTTAAATTATTCATACACTAAGTAATTGTTTTTGAAAATAAAACAAAAATGTCTTATGGAATCATGTGACTAAATATTGGGACACTGGTATAATAGCAAAGCAATCTTAATTATGAAGAATTTTCTTTTACTAAGTAAAGAGAGATTAGTAAATTTTTCTAGTGGAAATGATTCTAGATTATGAGGCCAGCAATGCCTATTGTTTACCCACCCACCACTGACACTGCATAAAAGGCCCTGGGCAGAAACTGTCTTGTATATTAAGAAGAATAATTCCCTACTCCTCGACTGAACCTTTCAGTCTCAACATCATGTGCTATTGTAGCAACTGCTATGGTGGCCTG
>NW_007851184.1:0-662 GCF_000696425.1 Galeopterus variegatus
CAATTTTCAAGGTCTATTAGAAAGAGGGTGAAGTTTGACTCTAGCAGGTATGAAAGCATTTTTTAAAATTTATTTATTTATTTTTCCTTTTTGTCTTTTTTACTGTCCGGCAACGGGATCGCAACCCTTGGTGTTGCACCCGCACCGCGCTCAGCCAGTGAGTGGGAACCGGTCTCCACATGGGATCTGAACCCTCAGCGGGAGCGCCACCGTGCTCCCAAGCGGGGCACTCTCCAGTGCACCACCTGGCCGGCCCATGAAAGCATTTATAATGGCACCTGTCCTGCTGGGGAATAAAGCGAGGTGGTAAGAAACACCACTTTGTCTGTAAATAAACTACCCTCCAGCCTGTTCTGCAGCCCAGCTCCGAAGGAGAGTCTAACCCTTTCTGCAGAGCAACTGTTCGCACGCCACATCTTCTGGAGGACTCTGTGCCCTTCACGATGAAGTTTCCCCTTCCTCTGCATAAGAATGAGATAATCAATCAGCATCAGCCAATCAATCAATCAGTCCAGGAATGTTCGTTATCTGCCTACCGTGGACCTCCTAGTGTTAGGAGCATGGGGGGTGGGTGGAGTGTAAGAACACTGAGCAGCGGCCACTGCCTCCCGCTGTCAATGCACAAACACTAATCGCAGCTGCGGGGCAACGTGAGCCTCAGC
>NW_007851185.1:0-662 GCF_000696425.1 Galeopterus variegatus
AGACAGCTCGCTGGAGAAGTTCCAATTTTATTTAGCGAGTACATCTGTTTTATAGGGTTAGGAGAGAGCTGATAGGTTTACAGGGGACACGGGGCGTTTGGGGATTGGATGGATTATGTTGCTAAGGGGCCAGGAGCAGGGAGCCTGTGCTGATTGGTGCGTGATTCGTGCCCGCGGGAAGGTATTGTGGCGCCGGCAGGAAGGAAAAAGGCGGAAGAGAAGGGGAGCCAGCGCCATGATGGGGCGTGGCTGAAAAAGGGTTCTCATACGACCTAATAGAAAGAATTTTTAATGAGGTTTGAAAGTGCTAATGGCATAATGAATGCTATGAAAGAAGTAAAATATAAAATTGTAACTCCAGCATGATTTTAACGGTATAAAAATATACAGAGAAAAAGATGCAGAAAGAAAAATATCAATAAAGCAGTGAGATTCTGAGTTTTTAAAGTATATTTTATTATTTATTTATTTATTTATTTTTTAAAGCTGACTGGTAAGGGGATCTTAACCCTTGACTCGGTGTTGTTAGCACCACGCTCTCCGAAGTGCGCTATCCGGCCATCCTTATATAAGGATCCGAACCTGTGGTCTTCGTGTTATGAGCACCACACTCTCCTAAGTGAGCCACTGGCCAGCCCAACTACAGTCCCCAGTTATTGATT
>NW_007851186.1:0-662 GCF_000696425.1 Galeopterus variegatus
GGTTGGGGCCGGCAGCTGTGCTCACCTCTCTTCACAGCTCTCTTCCCCCATCTCCTCCTAATGAGGACCGGAGGGAAAGAGGAATCCAGGCCATTCGCTCGCCCACCAAAAGGAAGAGGTTAGGGCTGTTCGGGTCGGCCAGCGGTGGACCCGACATTCTTATATTTTTCTATCAGCAAAAGACACGTCTACGAATTCCACAGAAAATGTAAACAAGCCATATTTTCTGATCTTAATACAAATTATAATTCAACAGTAAAAAAGACAGTTTAGAAGTCTGTGTTTCAAAATACTTTAAAACCTAAATATTAGATAGGTTAATAATGACATTATTAGGAAATATTTAGAACTCAAATGACAATTAAAATATTGGAAATAGTGGAACTTTAGAAATAATTCATATTTATTTTTATTTAAGAAAAAAATGAAATTTGAAAACAATAGAGCTATCTGATCAAATCTTCATCCTCAAAAAAAAAGCAGAGTAACCAATTTGAATCAAAAGAGGCAAAAGACCTCAATGGGAGTCTCATAAAAGAGAAAACCAAAATGACCAGTAACAAATGAAAAGATACTCCATCTTATTGACTTCAGGTAAATGCAAATGAAATCTCAAGGAGATATCCTCACACGCCAAGCAGATCAGCAACAATTTTTTTTTT
>NW_007851187.1:0-662 GCF_000696425.1 Galeopterus variegatus
TATGCTAGTGATGAGTTTGGGCTTCTAATTTTTAAAATATGATAATGCGATGAAGTTACAATAGATGGGCTCAGGTAAGACAGAACAGGTATAGTCATGAACACGCTGGGTGACCTTCTCATATGTAATATGGGGACAATGACATTTTGGTTATTGGGAATATTAGAGTTAACATAAACAGTACCTAGCAAAAGGCTGGTGTAAATTGCCTGCCAATAAATGGCAGCTGTTGTTGTTATTATGCATAAAGTAATACAAAGAGTTACTGTGGAAGGACGTAGACTGTGTGCATGGTGGAAATCCATGGTCAGGCAGTAAATCTCCACATCCAGAAGATCTTGGCCTAATTCTTCACAAAATTGTACAGTTTTCCTCTAAGTCTTCATTTTCTGCTCAAAGTTTTTTATTGAATTGGATCTATTGATGAGGTCTGTCTTTCAGGTTTTACACTATTTCCTTGCCAAAAATATTGAAGTGCAGCTCCGAACTTAGCTTGTCACGTTTTATTACTCTTGGAGGCTCGGAGCGGATGCACTGACCTTGTTAACTGAGGGCTGGTGTGGACGTTTAGGCTCATTGCTGTTTCTCTCAGCAAATTAGCTGCAACCAGAAAGGCTGAGATTCTGATGGAAATCAATCACAGCTTCACTAGGAACATCCAG
>NW_007851188.1:0-662 GCF_000696425.1 Galeopterus variegatus
TGCTCACAACAATTGCGGCTCAGCCACCGCGAGGGTGGATGGAGGCCAGTTACTCCGGCCCCGGAGGCTTCTCCTCCTGCCTCTGCCACCTAGGCCTCAACAGCGCGCCCGGCTCTGCGAACAGACGGAATCCCGTTGGCCATAACACTGGCAAAGAAGGGGGGCGGGAACCGGCTGAGGCCTCTCCACCCGTGTCTGGGTGAGGCCCCCACGAGGCCCAATCTATGAAAAGGATGTCCAGGGCTCCGATGCAACTCTCTCACCAAGAGCACTGCCCTCCCGCCCCTCGGCAGCCCCCTGGGCACGGGTGTGACACCCCCCCACCCCATCCCTCCCACCCCCGGGCCTAAAAAAGGGCTTTCTGAGCTCCTATACGCCTCGGGCCAGCGGGGGAGGGGTGGACCCACGCAGACTCCCGCCCCGCTGCACCTAGCTGGATCAGCTCAGCCCAGCGCCCTCGAGGAAACCACCAGGATGGCATTGTCAGGGCTGCCAAGCGCTCCTAAGGACCGTCCTGGGGCTCTGGTGACACTGTGGCCTGTGAGTCTCCTTGCCCAGCCCGCGGCCAGGCCCGGCCCTGCCCCGCCCAGCCCGGCAGGGTCTCCACCCAAGTGTGGTCTTCCCAATAAAAGATGGAATTCCCGGCTGGGCTTAGACAAAGA
>NW_007851189.1:0-662 GCF_000696425.1 Galeopterus variegatus
GGGGCATGGGCAGCAAGTCCCCATCCGTGGTTATGAGCAGCAGATGCTGGTGTTTTAAGCAATTAGAAGAGACAGTAGAAAGCTCTTGCTTTATATTCCTCCCCGTCATCTGCCCCCAATCACCTCCTTCGGAGCCGTTCATGAATAAATGATCTTAACACTCAAGTTCAATCCCCTCCTGGAGACACCTTTTCAGGAGAGGCTGGGGCATTCCTCAGCAGTTTCTTAGTTGGATGCTAAAAACAAAAATGCAGCCTAATTGGTCACTTTCTAGTGAATGAAGGAGGTTTCTGTTTTAAGAAATAAAGTGACTTAGCTGTTGATTCACTGCCCACGGGGAGATTTTCGAGCCGAGGCTTCCTAGCTTCTAGAAATTTGCATACAACTTCCACTTCCTGCTTCAGAGCCTGTTCTACTACTTACCTGGGCCTGGCGAGGGCGGAGGGAGGCCGAGAGCGACCCAAGGTGGAAAAGGACAGAAGTGGAGAGTGCGACCACCCTCTGGGCCCGGTCGGTCTGTCTGTCTGTGGTGGTTCTAAGGTAAGTGATTCGGGGCTGCCCCCTGCCTGGTCTTGCTTCTTAACCACTGACCCATTTTCCCAAACTGTTTTCTGCTTGACTGAAATGGTCCGTCTTTACTTTCCTCCCCCTTTCTCTCCCCA
>NW_007851190.1:0-662 GCF_000696425.1 Galeopterus variegatus
TATATTTGTGCATGTCTTCTCATGTGAGAATTTCTCTAGGGTACAAACCTGGAAGTATTTGGCCATAAACTATCTACACAGTTTCACTAAGTACTGCATATTGTATCATGAGATGGTTATTCAATCAGTAATTTTAAGTATATGTATGGGTTTACACAGACTAAGATTATTAAAATCAGCCTATGTTGTCTTTGGATTTCTAATGGCTCTTAATTCTTTTGGCATTTCGTACCCCAAAACCCAAATGAAAGAATTACTTCCTATATCCTACAAACCCAAATCCTCAAAATAAATCTTTCTGAACCTGTTTGGCCTCAGTCAAATGCCAATCCCTGAACCAATCACCATAGCCAAGGTGATAAAATACTTGTCAGAGGAGGGCTAATGAGGAATTGGTTAATGGACACAAAGAATGATTGAGTATTGTAATGATGAATAAGCTATCTATCCTGATCTAACCATCACACTTTGTACACAATTATTGAAAATCAACATTGTACCCCACATGTATGTATAATAAATTATCTTTAAAAAAATACTTGATTAGCTTAGCCAAGGTCACATTCTTTACCTGGAGTTTAGAGTAGTAGAGAAGGGGTGCCCCCTCAGGGAAATCAGACTGTACTTAACAGAAGGGTAAATGGGTGCTGTGTGTCAAAACA
>NW_007851191.1:0-662 GCF_000696425.1 Galeopterus variegatus
TTGTGGCCCTTTACCCATTCCTCCTTTACCTCCCTCCATCTCCTCCCCTCCTCACACATCAGCATCATATCTGCTCACCTAAGAAGTTCAAGGAATTATTGTGATTTTTATGCCTTTTGTTTTCCCCCCATTTATTTGTTTGTATATTTATTTATTTTTATTAGCTCCCACATATAAGTGAGAACATGTGTTATTTCTCTTTCTGTGCCTGGCTTATTCCACTTAATATAATTTTCTCTAAGTCCATCCATGTTGCTATAAATAGCAGTATTTCATTCTTCTTTACACATAGTATTCAATTGTGTAGATATATCACATTTTCCTTATCCACTCATCCAATGATGGGTATTTAGGCTGGTTCCAACTCTTGGCTACTGTAAATAGAACTTCATTAGACATGGGAGTACAGGTGTCCCTTTGACATGATGATTTCCATTCATTTGGGTATATACCCAGCAGTGGAATAGCTGGGTCATATGGCAGATCTATCTTTAAGATTTCTTTTTCTGCTAGTTCATTACTGGAGTATAAAAATGCTACTGATTTTTGCCCATTGAATTTGTATCCTGCCACTTTACTGAAATCATTTATCAGTTCTAAGAGGTTTTTTTGCTGGAGTCTTTAGATTTTTCTCTATATAGGATCATATCATCTGCAAACTG
>NW_007851192.1:0-662 GCF_000696425.1 Galeopterus variegatus
GGAAGTTAGTTCTTTTAAGTTTTGAGTTCTCCGCTTAGGTTTCGGTTTCCCAGAATAAGCCTGAAGCAAGTTTAAAATGTCTGAGGTACTTTCCCAAAATGGCTGGCGCCCCGGGCGTAGCCCAACAGGTGCCGGCGCCTAGCCTGGTGTGGTAGGCGGGAGCCGGGCAGTCGTTTGCCCCACAAGCGGGGCTGGGCTGGGGGTCACTCACAGAGCTCCCAGAGCTGGGCCGGTCCCGTGCCTTCCTCTCCGTGTCTGCGTCGCCGCTGCCGTCTTTCCTAGCCTTTGTTGCCTCGGGCTGCTCGCTCGGTCTCCCGGCGGTCTCCCAGCGTGTTTGGGGCGCTCTCAGGAATCTCCTTTTGTATCGGCCCTAAAACCTCGAGACTGTAGTTGCTTTTTTTCGTTGTAGATTAGTTGATCAGTGATTTATTCGTTTTTTGTCGCTCTTGGAGATGCAAATAGTACTCTGGCAGCACAGCGCACACTTTTCAAGCTCGCTCTGTCTTCTGGCACGCCCGCTCCAGACCTTTCGCCATCTTGCTCCTCTGCCTTATTAGCTGTGTTCTAACCAACTGAGCTAACTTGGCCAGCTCCGTGAACTTTTGGAGTTAGACCAGAGTTTGCAACTAAGCTAAGTGGCTTGTAAGCAAGTATTTTGGATT
>NW_007851193.1:0-662 GCF_000696425.1 Galeopterus variegatus
GCGGGAGCGCCACCGCGCTCCCAAGCGCCACACTCTACCGAGTGCACCACCGGGCCGGCCCCCCCACATATCTTGAACACGTTCAACTGCTACCTGCACCCTGAGCTCATGGACAGACCATTTCTTACTACCTACATTTTTATAGACAAAAGTCTACCCACTGTGAATGGTCACATGCCACTCCTACAAGTATACACACACACACACTGATGCCTGAAAACAAACATGTACCACAAACACACTGCCCATACGTACACAATCAAAACCCTATATGCACAGGCTCTTGCAAACCACCAAGTATACAAAGAGTTGTCTCATGCACCACTTCATCCCCCAAAAGCCAACACGCAATTCCACAGCTCTGACATACACATACTCTACAATTCCTGAATGCACACACAACCTACACAGCGTGTTTCCAAACACAGATCCCCAAATACAGACATACAAAAAACCATTCTCCACATCTCCCAGAATACAATACATAAGCCCCATAAACTCAAATGCACATACGGCCACAAACAACCCATACTTAGCAAATACATGTAAGTCCACCTCACAAACAGAACACCCATACAAGCGACACTAAATTCTGCAAGTGTTACATTCCAGATCAGACACAGGGGACCCCTAAAAGTCTTGATATACTCATACACCCCTTA
>NW_007851194.1:0-662 GCF_000696425.1 Galeopterus variegatus
AGTGGCTTAAAAAGCACTAAACTCTGTTGGCTAGGCTATGGAAAAGGGGCATTCTCATTTATTTCTGGTATGAATACAAAATGGTAAAATCACCACAGAGGGTGAATTTGGCAATATTAGGAAAACGACATATGAATTTACCCTTTGATCCAACAATCTCTCTTCTAGGAATTTATCCTGAAGAAACATTTTCAACAACACAAAACTACATATGCGTAAGATTATATATTGCTATATTATTTGTAATTGTAAGATGTTGGGAATAACCTAAATTTATATACATAGGATACATAGTGAATAAATTATATTACATACACATAATAGAGCATTAGACAGCTTTATGGAGTGAGTTTCAGGCTTTACTATTAAGTAAAAAAAGCAAAAAAAAAAAAAGAATATTTAACATGCCACCTTTTGCATAAAAAATAAGGGGAAATAGTATACACACATCTGCTTTTTACTAAAAGACATACTGGAAGGGAAAACCAGAAATGAATGAGATTTGTTACCTATAGGGGGAGGGTGGGGACAGCATGGAAGGGATATGGAGAGAGAATGGCACTTCTCTGGGTGTGTGTTTGTGTCTAGTTTTGACTTTTGGAATCATGTTAATGTTTTATAAAAGAAGGTTAAATCAACAAGTTTGGGAAAGAAGTTCTAAA
>NW_007851195.1:0-661 GCF_000696425.1 Galeopterus variegatus
ACAGGCATGTGAAAAAATGCTCAATTTAATAATCATCAGGGAAATGCAAATTAAAACCACAATGAGATAACATTCACTCCAGTTAGAATGGCTATCAACAAGACTGAAAAAACAAAAAACAAAAACAACAACAACAAAAACAAATGCTGGGTAGGAAGCAGAGAAAAAAGAACTCTCCTATTTTTTTTTTTTTTGGTGGAAATGTAAATTAGTACAGCCATTGTGGAAAACAGTATGGAGATTCCTTAGAAAAAACAGACCTACCTTACAACCCTACTATTCCATTACTTGGCTTACTCCCCAAGAAAATGAAATCAATATTTCAAAAAGACATCTGCACTCCCACATTCGTGGCAGCACTATTCACAATAGCCAAGAGAAGTATTCAACATAAATGCTCATCAACAGATAAATGGATAAGAAAGCTGTGGTGTACACACATACACACACACACACAATGGAATACTATTCAACTATAAAAAAAATAATATCCCATCATTTTACAGCAACATGAATGAAACTGGAAATTGTCAGGTTAAGTGAAGTAAGTAAAGCATAGAAAGACAAACACTGCATGATATCACTCATATGTGGAATCTATTTTTTTTTTTAAGTGGTTCTCTCAGAAATAGAGAGTAGAATAATGGTTACCAGAGGCTGA
>NW_007851196.1:0-661 GCF_000696425.1 Galeopterus variegatus
TTTTTTTTTTAACTTGTGTTTGTTTCATTATGCACACAACTGTAAAGTAAATGCTGGACATAGACTAAATCTTCCTCCTTGTGCACATCAGAGCTCCCCCTCCTTCCTGGGAAACAGCCCCTGGCCAAGGTAGTTACCCAAGGAAAGGCACATCTCCTTTAAGATGAATGAAAGACAGTAAGAAGCAGGAGCCTTGAGTAAATGAATTGGCATGGCATTTAAACATAGTTCGCACACTAGTGTTGACTACTCTGGTGCCAGGAGGGTAGCAAGTAAGTTAACTTATCTACTCAGCCATATCCCCCCCACTCCTGTGTGTTGTGACCTGGGTGAGGGGCACATTAGCATGCAAATGATTTATGCCTCTCCTTTGATCTGTTCACCATATAACTGTTGTATGTACCCGGTGGTGGTGCAGATTTCGAGCTGACCGGCTGCCATCAGCACCTCCCGTTAAGTCTAACAAACCAATGTCTCTACCTATTGTAACAGCGGGTGAGTTCTTTGGACTAGGCAAACACTATGTGAATGCCCTTTCAGATTTGGAGCTCCCACGCTACAATAACTAAAGAATAAAAATTCTGCCTTAGGCTTTAAATCATCTCAAGTTTAATGATATATTTTTTGCTTATAACGGGGGAAAAGAACTAATTGTAGGAAC
>NW_007851197.1:0-661 GCF_000696425.1 Galeopterus variegatus
ATGATACTGCCAACAAACACCCGTCTTCCCCACCACTCTTCAGTGTTCAGGAGGAACGTCACGTCATTTAGATATGAAGAGATGAAATGCAAAGAGAATCATTCATTCTATTCACTATCAAAATGGAAATTTCTTGTGAGTCTTCAGTCAATTCAATAGTCATGCAAAGAAGAGGACATCCTCTAACAAAAATTTACCATAGAAGATGCAAATGTGAACATTTCTATAATATGCAAGGGTGCTTCTCACACATAACTAAGAAACTTGACTTTCCCACAGAAGAACTGGAAGTTGGCTCATAAAACAGGAGGCCCAATAGTGAAAGAGCTTAGACTTTCCAAGTCCATGTGCTGTGTCACTTAGAGAGATTTGTGACTTTTAGAAGTCTGTTTCCTCATTTGTAAAATGACAACAATAATACTTAGGTTCTGATGTTTTTTAAGGACCAAAATTATAATGCATGGCTTATAGTATGTTCAATAAATGGTTAAGTTACAATTAATTGATAAAGGTCAGGAACTAAAAGCATGGAAACATGTCCAAAAGCTAGTTGGCATTGATAGCAATGAACTAAAATCCACAAGAAGAAAAAATTTTGAAATACTCTGGCCTTCCCTGCCTCTCTCTTCTACCTCCAGCCTGATCCCTATGAAACACTAAG
>NW_007851198.1:0-661 GCF_000696425.1 Galeopterus variegatus
TTATAGCTTTGTAGTATAGTTGAAAGTCAGGTAGTGTTATGCCTCCAGCTTTATTTGTTTTGTTCAGCTTTGCTTTGGCAATGCATGGTCTTTTGTTATTCCATAAAAATGTCTGGATAGTCCTTTCGATTTCTGGGAGAAATGTCATTGGAGTTTTGATGGGGATTGCATTGTATTTGTATATCACTTTGGGTAGTATGGACATTTTCACTATGTTGACTCTTCCAATCCAGGAACATGGGATATCTTTCCATCTTCTTGTATCCTCTCTAATTTCTCTCAGCAGTGGTTTGTAGTTCTCATGAGAGATTTTTCGCATCCTTGGTTAAGTCAATTCCTAAGTATTTTATTTTTTTGGTGGCTATTGTAAATGGGCAGGCTTTCTTGATTTCTCTTTCTGCATGTTCACTATTGGAGAAGAGAAATGCTACTGATCTTTGTGTGTTGATTTTGTATCCTGCTACTGAGCTGAAATCATTTATCACCTCCAAGAGTTTTTTTGTAGAGGCTTCAGGCTGTTCGATATATAGGATCATGTCATCTGCAAACAGGGACGGTTTGACTTCATCTTTTCCAATCTGGATGCCGTTTATTTCCTTATCTTCTCTGATTGCTCTGGCTAGTACTTCCAATACTATGTTGAATAGGAGTGGTGAGAGTG
>NW_007851199.1:0-661 GCF_000696425.1 Galeopterus variegatus
TCACCACAGGCCCACTCAGTGGAGACTGGTCAGGAATACACATCTGCAGGGGTGCAGTTTGCTGAAAAGACTTGGGCCCAGACCAGAGTTTCCACACAATGCAGGTGTACCAGATCTCACAAGACCCAGAAGTATATACAAGGTCAACAACTAAAACCTGAGTTGCACAAAAAGCCTTCCCCAGAGAATCGGCAGTGAAGCAGCTATTTAGCTCAGCCACAAGGCTCAAATGCTAGTTCCCACAAGAAGTTCTCCCATTTTAGATGTAACCAAAAGATAGCAAATTAGTTCCAGTGCAGAGTTTAAGTGGTGGGAACAGTGAATAATCCAACACAGAACTGAAAGAAAAAACAAAATACCCACAGATTAGAGACAAAGTTCCGATATTAACCAGTAAAGGTCTAACACCACCAAGGAAACCTATAAAACCTAGAAGAACCACACCCCACCAATACCCACATCCAGTCCAGTGACAACCAAGTCACTGCAGAAGCCCTCCAGGCTCCTGAGCTTAGATGTGGGGTGCTGAGGGCCGCCACAACCAGGCCAGCAAAGGAGCCAGCTGTGGGCCAGCCGTGCCCCACGATCCCCAATCAGTCCCCCTACCCTCTCCCCTTTCTCCCTCCTACTGCTCCACAACATCTTAGAATGTAAAAAAAAA
>NW_007851200.1:0-661 GCF_000696425.1 Galeopterus variegatus
CACCAAGTTTTTGGTAATTTGTTACAGTGGCCGTAGAAAACTAATACGAGCAGCTTTCTGACAACTGTTTTTATATTTAACATGTATGCCTATGACATTAAGTATCTTCTGATATAGCATTAAGAAGTGTTTTTTTCAAGTTAGAATATTGTGTTTCACTGAAGGATATCTGGAATTCTTGTGCCCTATACAATCGAAACATAGTTTCTATAGTCTCTTCAGACAGAATTAAATCCAAAAAAATTGCATATATGTATCTTGTAGAATTTAAAGGCCTAACTGCAATATTAGTATCAAGTGAAAATTCGGATGGTATATTTTAGGAAATGAAGTGAATGAATATATTTGAATATTTTTCTAATGAAGTTTTTTTGAAATTATTTATATAATTTACCCTAAAGTCAGTTTTGGCAACCATCTGAATAATTAACTGCACCCATCTATTAGCATTACCAGCATAGACCCAGCTCCAACACATCCAACTTAGAAGCATTGCTCTTAGAACAATAATTCTAAATTTACATTTTATTGTTTTGGATTTATCTTAAGATGAACAATAGTATTGGAAACACATTTTCAATTATTTTTGGACTTATCACTTAGCAGGAGTCAAATATAAATTATAAATATAAAAGAGTGCCTAGAGTATTCTACAAAGCTT
>NW_007851201.1:0-661 GCF_000696425.1 Galeopterus variegatus
CATCATTAAATCTTAGACAAACATATTTAGCCAACTCATTTGACTTATTTTACTAGTCTTGAAGGAAAATGTATAATGCAGTCATGGTTGTTTTTATTTCTAGAAAACCATGAAAAAATCCAAATGTAAACGTTTGATGAATGTACTTTGTATGTTTGTATTACAAAGAAACAGGACAATAAACACTGCTGGTAACAAGCTATTGTTGAAATTTGTTTCAATATTTATCCTTCATCGACACTTTTTCTATCCTTCCTTTATTGTTTTGTACCTTTTTCTTTCTTTACTTTTTCTGTTCATCACAATGCAAATTCCATGAAAGCAGACACTTATCTTCTGAAACTGTTCTTTCTATTATACTTTACCTCACAGTAATAATTAATGTAATTTGGACATTTAATCAGGTTTTCTCCTTATTCATAATGATCCATCCTTATACAGAAAGCACAAACAACAAAAGAAAAATAGATAGATTGGCTGTCACAAAATTAAAAGCTTTTGTGCTACAAAAGACACAATCAAGAGAGTAAAAAGACAACCCACAGAATGGGAGAATGTTTTTCAAATTATATGTTTGATAAGAGACTTATATCTAGAATATATAAAGAACTATTCAACTCTGTAATAATAAGACAAATAACCCAATGAAAGATGGACCAAG
>NW_007851202.1:0-661 GCF_000696425.1 Galeopterus variegatus
GAAAATCTACTATCTTTCAGATCTCAGAAATCCTCCAGAATTATAGCTGTTGAAGAGTTTGTGAGATATGCTGCCTGCTCCCTTGCCAATGTGGTCCTGAAGTCACCTGTTTCAGTCCTCTGTCCAGGCAAGCAAGGCTCTTCTATGGAAAGTGCCTCTGTGGTGACTGTGGTCCTTCTACACTAAATGTAGGCAGTATGGTGCCTCCTAACCACAGCTTCTTAATCATGTAAGAGAGAAAACAAATCCACCATACACGTATACACACCATAACTTTGTAACAGGTTACATTAAATCCTCAGGAAGTTAATGTAGTGACTCAGCCTTTTTTCACAAATTAAAAACTGAAACTAAAAATATTCTGGGGGCCAAAATTCATATGAGTCCAAGTAGATTTGATTTTCTAAGAAATGGAAAGTCATAGTTGAGAAGACATTATTTTACTTATTTGTTTACTTGTTTTTCCATATACCAATGATTAGTATCAAAGTATTTGTTAGTCATTTTTCCTCCATGTTTTCTCCATGCAAGGCCTCTCTGGACAAAAGGAATGAAAAATCTTACTAGTTTATTTTTTTTTAGCAGTCCATATGTCTGTTCTTAATCCAGTAATAAGGGTATCATTGCAATTTTAAATAATTAGGTTTTATTTATTATTGTT
>NW_007851203.1:0-661 GCF_000696425.1 Galeopterus variegatus
TTGTCGGATGTGTGGTTTGCAAATATTTTCTCCCATTCAGTAGGTTGTCTTTTCACGCTGTCGATTCCTTTGCTGTGCAGAAGCTTTTTTGTTTGATATAATCCCATTTGTTTATTTTTTGTTGCTGTTGCTTGTGTTTTTGAGGCTTATTCATAAGTCTTTGCCCAATCCTATGTCCTGAAGTGTTTCCCCCATGTTTTCTTTTAAAAGTTCTATATTTTCAGGTCTTATACTAAAGTTTTTAACCCATTTTGAGTGGATTATGGTATATGGTGAGAGTTATGGGTTTCCTTCATCTGCACATGGATATCCAGTTTTCCCAGCTCCACTTACTGCAGAGGCTGTCTTTTGCTGAATGTATGTTCTTGGCATCTTTGTCAAAGATCAGTTGGCTGTAAATACCTGGGTTCTCTATTCTGTTCCTTTGGTCCATGTGTCTCTTTTTATGCCAGTACCATGCTGTTTGGTATGTATGTATGTATGTATGTATGTATGTATGTATGTATGTATGTATGTATGTATGTATGTATGTATGTATGTATGTATGTATGTCTGTCCAGGATTGCTTAGGCCATTTGGGCCAAAGCCCAAATTTTATCGTATATAATTATGATTATAATTCTATCTTAATTATTAATTGATGTTACCCACATACTTTGTG
>NW_007851204.1:0-661 GCF_000696425.1 Galeopterus variegatus
TTTGTGGAAAATCTTAACTAGATATGACATAGAACCTTCTGGTTGTTTTAATTAGCCTTTCCTACGACTGATGAGGTTGAGCCCTTTGTCATATTTTTATTGGCTATTTAGATAACTTTGTGACGTGTCAGTCAAATTTTCTGCCCATTTATCTTGTATATTACCTGACTTTTCTTTACTGATTTAAAAGTCTTATTTATTTCAAATATAACTTCTTTGTTGGCTATGTGTAGATTAGAAATCTATGCCTATCCCATGGTTTTGGAAATATTCTTATGTTTTCTTCTAAAGTCTTATTGTTTTAATTCTTACATCCTACCTAGAATTGATTTTGCATATGGTATGAATTAGAGATTATGTGGGTATGTAAATGACCCCACGCCATTTATTTATTTATAAGATTGTTTATTCCTCGATTGTTCTGTAATGCCATTTTGTCTTATATCAGATTTCAAACACATCAGTCTCTTTATGAACGCTCTATTCTGTTCCATAGGAATATTCATCCATCATTGTGCCTATACTGTACTTCCTATGCCTTTTAAAATTCTCTTTTCTTCAAGATTGTCCTTCTTATTGTTACCCTTCAGGACATGCTTGTCCATTTCCACACAGATAACTACAGAAATTTTGATTAATATTCCTTTAATTTAAAGTTAAG
>NW_007851205.1:0-661 GCF_000696425.1 Galeopterus variegatus
CACTCATTATTGCAGTTGTGAAATATTGCTAAAACCAACTAAATGATGGTTTAAAATGATAATTCCATTCTGTCTAGATAGGATTGGTAAATAAAAAAATAAAATAGTGCAAATTTGTTGCTTAATGTATGCTCACTTTGGGTGTGAGCTATAAAATTAAACACTATAGTCAGTTATTTTTAGTTTTTTATCATTTTGCTAATAATCTTATTGCCATTTATCCCATTGCTATGTAATATATTTAAACATAGAAAAATCAGGAAAAAATAATAGTTATGAATTTACTAAGGAACTTATTAAAACTTAAAACGAATCCATCTTAAGTAGACAATATGAGTTTAAACTGTTGGAGTTAAATGATCAAATTACACGGCCCATGTATTAGGAAATGCAGGTTATAGTTGCACAGGTATCCTTGTCTATGTTACTAATGAAGCAATTTGCTCTGTGTCCAGTCCCATTTCACTTGCTGTCATCAATGATTAAAGAATGCCATAGAAAGGTTCCTCTGGATTAGTACCGTGTCTTTGCAGTAATCTCCACTTAAAGGAGAATAATTTTTATTTCTGCTCTGGGTGATGTCACAGGTGAAAGTCATCCAACAGGAAGAACACTTTCTAAATGTTTTCATTAGACAGTTATCATTGAAAAAGACAAATGT
>NW_007851206.1:0-661 GCF_000696425.1 Galeopterus variegatus
TTTAGGGCCAGGGTTAGGGTCAGGGCCAGGTTTAGGGCCTGGGCCAGGGCCAGGGCCAGGGGCAAGGCCAGGGCCAGATAAAGGGTTAGTGTTAGGTTTAGGGTGAGAGCTAAGGTTAGTGAAAGGGTTAGGGTTAGGGTTAGTTTTAGGGCAAGGTTTAGTGTGAGATTTAGGGCCATGACAAGTGTTAGGGTTTGGGCCAGGGCAGGGCCATGGCCAGGGTCATGGCCAGGGCCAGGGCAAGGATAAGGGTTAGCATTAGGTTTAGGGCCTGGGTTAGGGATAGGGTTAGGCCCCGGGCCAGGGATTGGGTAGGGCAAGGGCAAGGGCCAGGGCAAGTGCCATGGTTATGGTTAGTGTTAGCATTAGGATTAGGGCAAGGGCCAGGTTTAGGACCAGTTTTATAGCCAGGGTTATGTTTAGGGCCAGGGCCAGAGCCAGGGCCAGGTCCAGGGCCGGGGCTCGTGTTTTGGTTAAAGTTAGCGTTAGGGTTAGGGTTAGGGATAGAATTTGGGTTAGCGTTAGGGTTAGGTTTAGGGCCAGGTTTAGGGTTAGCATTAGGTCCTGGGCCAGTTTCAGGGTTAGGGCCAGTGTCTAGGCTAGGGCCAGTGCTAGGGCCAGGCCCAAGGTTAGGGAGAACTGATGTATGGCCATGGCAACA
>NW_007851207.1:0-661 GCF_000696425.1 Galeopterus variegatus
TAATCTATGAGTGCATAATGCTACTGAAAATGGCACAGGTGAAGGGGAACAAGTACATTACCTTGAAAAGTGCTAAAGAAGCAATTGAGCATTTATACTGCCTTTCCTTTATCACTAGGTGAACAGATAGTAGATGAGGGAAACTTTCTTTATAAGAGTATTCCAACTAATAAATGAAAAAGACATGATAGATGTAGAAGATTGCCTTTTGCAACCTCCCATGAATAGAACTAGACATTAAATATTAATATCAATGACTGCTAAGGACACAAATAAGAGAGACAATAGGATATTATGTGCTTCCAGTACTCTTGACAAAGAGATTGAATCTGAGTGTGATCTGGTCAGTGTATTCAGCCACCAATTTCCAGGAAATGCAGAAGACAGAGGAACATGCTGAATTGTGCCATGAATATTCAATGACAAAAATTCACGTGGTGGGTGTATTAGTCAGGGTTCTCCAGAGAGACAGAATCAATAGGATATGTTACAAATATGTGAGAGGGGATTTATCTGGGGAATTAGCTCATGCGATTATGAAGAAAAGTCCCACAATAGGCTGTCAGCAAATTGGATGCCAGTAGCGTGGCTCAGTCCAACTCTGAAGGCCTCAAAACCAGGGAAGCTGATGGTGTCCTTGGTGTAAGTCCTGGAACCCAAA
>NW_007851208.1:0-661 GCF_000696425.1 Galeopterus variegatus
CAGTTGGTTAGAGCATGGTGCTGATAACACCAAAGTCCAGGGTTCAATCCCTGTACCAGCCAGCTGCAACAAAACAAAACAAAACAAAACAAACCCCAAAACAAACAAACAAACAAACAAACAAACAAACAAACAAACAAAAGCTACAGCATGAAATCTTCTGGAAACATGCAGAGATAATTTATAAAATTTGTGCCAGGAAAGAATGGAGGACTTGCTGCTCAATTTTCTTGAGGGTTGAATAACCTTAGCAATAGTTTTGATAAAAGCCATGAGAAAGTAATTTTTGTTCCATTCCATTTATAAGTTTAGATGCGACCATTCTGTGCAACATGTAAATAATGGAATCCAATTGGGTATTAAAAAGAATATTTTAGGATAAAGTAAGATTTATCTTGGAACCAAAGGTTGGCATAAAAGTAAAAAGTCTATGATTGCCTCACAGGTAAATTCTCCCAAACATTTAAGGTAGAGATAATACCAGTTCCACAAAATCTTACTTCCCAACTCATTATTACACTGAAACCAAACTAGATAAAGACTTTAAGAAGAAAGAAACTTCAACCCCAAATCCTTGATAAACATAAATGCTAATTCTTCACAGCATTTTAGCAAAGTAGATTCCATGATATATAAAAAAGCTTGACACATTGTGACCCAG
>NW_007851209.1:0-661 GCF_000696425.1 Galeopterus variegatus
CGGGAAACTGCACAGAGAATTACCTAAGCTCTTTCTTGAGCTAAGAATTCTGTGGGTGTAGAGGCTGGGAGGGGATGGAGACATGGGGAGTTCCATCCCTCCTACTGTTCCCTCTTTTCTTTACCCAGCTGCCCCTGGAAAACTCTGTGCCGTGCTTGTTTCTCCACCTTCAACATTTTGTAGATGCTCAACCTCACTCGGGGAGGGCCGAGGTTGTAAAGCTCTGGCTGTGGCTGGATGCGCAAATGTCATTTCATCCATCAGTGTTAAGAGTTCACATTTCTGGTACTAGTTTAAGGCCCATCTTGTGTGTGTGTGTGTGTGTGTGTGTGTGTGTGTGTCCCTTCTCCCTGATGCCCCAAGTCAAGATAGCCAATCTGAGTTGGTTATTCTGTTGTGGCTTTTGACACAGGATCTCAAAATATGACCCGTACCCCAGAATGTGCCACCCCAACATATCTCTCTTTGGCACATTGATTATTTCAAAGCACTCATTGTGAGGAAATGTGAGTCACAGGTGTAATTCTGAAAATTTTCCCTTTTCTAGGAAAAAAAGCACGTTTATAAAGGAAATTTTTGTTACTAAAGTATCTGTGTGAGAAATTGAGCTGCTCCAAAACAGTCTTTATCCCCTCAGAGACTTTGTGGGCCTAACAAGGCC
>NW_007851210.1:0-661 GCF_000696425.1 Galeopterus variegatus
TCCACAGATTCATCCCCAGAACATTGGTTCCAGAGATGCTCATGGCAGATATGTCTCTTTTGCCCACAAAGCCCTCTCTGAAAGAGTCAGAAGGCTCATGTGTATACTAAAGGCTCTGAGAATTTCTGCAGTAATAAAAACTTACTATTTTTGTTTAACTCTATTCCTCAAACCTATTTAACAACAAACCCTCCTTTTTTTTTTTTAGTAACACCTACCAATACCTCATGACATACACATTAGGATTTGCTGAACAGATAATATCAAAGGCTATCTGTTTTGTAATCTTCTCATTTGGAAATAAATCTCTATCTATTCCTTTGAACATCCTCAGAGAAGTTAGGAAGAAAATCTTCCTCACTTCTAAATGGTATCACAATTCATTTGGATCTGAGACCAGATAATGAAATAAACAAAACTGAAAACTGCTGTTAATACTGTTGCTGCCCTGTGCAGCATGCAAGGTGCCCTCTGAAAGGGGACAGCAAGAAGTTTCCAAAGTGTTTTGTGTCACACTGACGTAGCAGGCAGACCGTGGAGTCTGCCACTGTAACCGCCGGCAGGAAATCCCACTTGGATGCCCACATGTCCAAGCACGCGTCAGCCCCTCAGTCGCTGAATTCAGAATCCAGGGCGGAAGGAAACCAGAAGGGCAGGAAGG
>NW_007851211.1:0-661 GCF_000696425.1 Galeopterus variegatus
TCAATATATCAAAAAGACACCTGCACTCCCATGTTCACTGCAGCACTATTCACAATAGCCACGAGACGGGATCAACCTAGGTGTTTATCAATGGATGAATGGAGAAAAAAGCTGCGGTATATATACACAATGGAATACTACTCAGCTATTAAAAAAAAATGATACCCTATCATTTGCAGCAACCTGGATGGAACTGGAAACCATCATGTTAAGTGAAGTAAGTCAGGCACAAAAAGACAAATACTGCATGATCTCACTCACATGTGGAATCTTAAAAAAAAAAAGTGGTTTCTCATAGAAGTAGAGAGTAGAAAAATGTTTACTAGAGCTGGGAGGGGACAGCAGGAGGGCAAGGGGAGGTGCTGGGCTAACAGGTACAAAACTGTGCTGTCTACCCTGAGTGAATCATTGTGCAGTATATGCACATATTGAAACAACACACTATACCCCACAAACATGTACAAGTAAATATTAAAATATTTTTAAAAATGCCACTTGATGTTTTGTATCTTCCAGTGTAGTTATATCTTCCAGGATATAAAACAAATCTTAATCATAAAATAAGTAAAAGCAAGGTAACGGTTCCCAAGAGAGAAGGATTACCTTGAACTGAAGGCTAATAGATACCCAGCTTTTTAAAATGTAATTTTGCCACATTTTT
>NW_007851212.1:0-661 GCF_000696425.1 Galeopterus variegatus
TGCAATCCGTTGCCGGACACGAAAAAAGACAAAAAAAAAAAAAAAAAGTGTGAAGACATATATGAAGAATTTCCTGAAATGTTACACATATTTACCTTTTTTCTTAAGAGAAGACACTGAACATAATGTTACCTTTCATTGATGTCTAAGGACCACTATTTTGAAGACCTCTTTTTACAGCATATGAGGACATTTTCCAGATTCCACTTTTGGGTTTTTCTGTTTTGTCCTTTGAAAGCATCCTGTTAGTGGTCAGTTCTCCCTTTCCTACTGCTGTGTCCATCTCTAAGTGTGGTTCCTGTACTCCACAGCTCAAAAACAAAAGAAAATAATCCAGAAGAAAACAGCTTCCCAGTTCTTCCTCCCCTACCCCACCAATCCCCCAAACACACAACCCACTACAAAACATCAGCCCAGTTTTCTGCATCTTAGAATTATACAACCTCCCATTTGGGAGAAACCTGACTCAAAAGTCAGGTGGTGAAGTGTCTTGTTCTTGAAGTCCTTGTGTGATACCTTCAGGAGAACCAAGGTTGGCCCAGGCCTAGCAATAACTGGAAATTAGGAACCTGGGCAACATCTTGTGATATCTTTACTCTTCAGTTTTTTTATGTGTAAGATACGGGGACTTGTCTAGATAATTTCTCCAACTCTAAAATTC
>NW_007851213.1:0-661 GCF_000696425.1 Galeopterus variegatus
GAGGGGGAGCCTCTGTGAGGAGGGGGAGTCACTGTGAGGAGGGGGATCACTGTGAGGAGGGGGATCCTCTGTGAGGTGGGGGAGTCACTGTGAGGAGGGGTATCCTCTGTGAGGTGGGGGAGTCACTGTGAGGAGGGGGAGTCATTGTGAGGAGGGGGATCCTCTGTGAGGAGGCGGAGGGAGAAGCCAGTGTGAGAGTGGAGGCTGGGTTGAGGCCTGGGTGTCCACAGCGGTTTGAATCGAGGAGAACGGCGACCTGACTTACAGTGAAACAAGATCGCTGTGCCCCTGGTTAGAGGAGAGTCTGGGGGGTTGAGGGAGAAGCAGGGAGATCCATCAGGAGACTGTTGCAGAAGGGCGACTCTGCCCAGAGTGGTGACAGTCGTGACAGTGGGTTGTGATGGTGGGATTCTTGAACACAGACCAATAGGGAAAACAGAAAAAAATAAGTTATTTCCTATCACAATAGTAACAGATTCAGTTGAGGATTATCAATGGCTTCTAAAACCAGGGGTAAAATTTTAATGAGAAGCAGGATGTTTACAAAGTCTTCAGGTACCTGTTCACAAGATATTGATTAATTATAGAAAGAAAATAGGGGGAACTTGGCAGACACTGAACTAACCAGGGGAGCAGAAGTGACATCACTAGCAGTGGGACT
>NW_007851214.1:0-661 GCF_000696425.1 Galeopterus variegatus
CAAATACTGCTGACAAGCCAAGGGTGATGGGAATTTGACCATTAGGGTGGGCAATATGCTGATATCAATGACTTTTACAAAAGCAATTTGGTGAAGCAGTGGAGATGAAAGGCTGAATGTGATGGTTTCAAGAAGGAATTGGAGGAGAGGAAATAGATACAGTGAATGTATAAGAACAATTATTTCAAGAGTTTTGCTGAAAGACGGGAGTAGAGAAATGAGGTAGCAGCTGTGGAGGGAAATGTGGGGTTAAGGTTGCTTTTTTTTCTTAAGATGAGAGTTGTCTTTTTAAACTAGGCTGTATAAGGGTTTCTTTGCTATTACACTCAATATCCTTTATATTGGGACAGAGTAGTGCTTTTCTAGAGTGAGTGAAATGTAAAAGAGAAAGAAGGAAAGCAGTGAAGGAGGAGGCTGGGGGGAGTCAGTCAGTGGGGCCAGGGGCAACATGTAGGTAGAGTTCCTTGAGCAATTTAGGGGATCATGTTGGGGCAGTCAAGAAGTCCAAGATAAACAGTAACACTCAGGAAATGATTCAACCTCCACTATCTTAAGTTCCTTTTACCTTTTAAAGAAAATAACACATGATTTTATAACCACTACCAACTCCTTAGTAAGTAGTATGATTTCTAATTAGAACAGTGCTGGTTAAATAGCACCT
>NW_007851215.1:0-661 GCF_000696425.1 Galeopterus variegatus
ATTTATTTGAAGTACATTAAATAACATTTACTTTTCAAATTTGTCTATAAAATCAATCTTCAAAACCAAGAATCTCAGAACATCAAATACAATAAATTCACAGAAAACTGCATATAAATTCATCATAGTCAACCCAAAATATAAAGAAAAAAAGTCCTTTAGGCAATTGGAGGTACAACATAAAAGGTATATTACACAAAGGAAAGGGATGATACAAATTATAACTGAATTCTCACCAGAAGGAACATAGGCTAGAAAATAATAGACCGACATTTTTATGGTGGTGGTGTGTGTGTGTGTGTGTGTGTGTGTGTGTGTGTGTAAATGAAATGACTTGGAAATTTAAGTTGAGTGAGGATATCCCACAAAAATGAATTAAAATTTGAAAGGATTTGTCACTGAAAGAACTATGCTTTGAAAATGCTAAGTGAGGTCTTCAACATGAAGAGAAATAATACAATAATGCAAGTTAGAAATATGATATATATGGAGAATTGAAGAGTACCAGAAATGGTAAATCAAGTAAGCTAATTTTTAAGAGTTTTCCTTCTAATTTCTTTATTAAATTTGAAAGACATTTTACTGTTTACATCAAAACAGCAACGTTTGGTTTTGCACATGTCCATCAACACATTTGTTATATATATATATATATATATAT
>NW_007851216.1:0-661 GCF_000696425.1 Galeopterus variegatus
CTGCTGGCAGGGTAAAATCCTCCTCACATTCTCCTAGCTTCTGGTGGGCCCAGCAGTCCTCGGCCTCCCTTTGCTGCAGCAGCAGCACTTTGACCTCGGTTTCCATCATTGCATGGTGTCTTCTCTGCGTCTGTGCGTCTTACGACACCAGCCATGTTGGAGTAGGGACCCACCCTACTCCAGTATGACCTCATCCTCACTAATTACATCTGCAATAACCCTATTCCAAATAATCCCACATTCTGAGGTACTGAGGGTTAGGACTTTAACATATCTTTTGGGGGGGGACACAATTAAGCTCATAACAGTCCCCAGGTAACACAATTCAACCCATAATAGAAACCTTGAAGATAAGTCCACTAATAGCTCAGTGCAGTCTGCAGCAAGGTGTAGGCTGCCAGAGGATACCTGAGGAAGAAGGGGAAGCATTGACACTGTGGCTCTTTTCCCCTCTACACCCAGAGAAGCTTTGATCACCACTGTCCATAATGACAGAACATATTTTATATACCTGCTGTAGATTAACATGCATATTTCACAAACTGTCTTTCAGTCTTGCAAATAAAAACTCAGGCTGTCACTGTATTACAGAATGTTCATGAAAGTTCACGGTTGAAACCATGAGACTGGGAAAGATAAACCATATCATCATAGCAATGAG
>NW_007851217.1:0-661 GCF_000696425.1 Galeopterus variegatus
CTATGTATCTGTGACTAATTCAGCCCTCAACTTTCCAACAAAACTATAAAACTCATCACAGGACAGCCAAATACCATCAGTGTTTTTTTTTTTGTTTGTTTTGTCCTGAAGATCTCGCTTCTGGAACCTTCTGCCCTCCTACCCCAACCTGAACTGGTTGCTCTCTAGGCTTAAAGAGAGATCCCATTTGTTCTTTCTTAGTTTACTCCCTAGTTTTAGAGGAACATATGCATAGTAGGTAAAGCAGAATGGCTGTACGCTGAAGGGAGGTAAACTAACTGAAGCTTCTCATATCCAAAATGTCATCATTCCACCCTCACATTTGATTAACAATTTGTCTGGATATAATTTCTCATTGGAAATAATATACTCTCAGAATTATAAGGGTATGGCTTCACCGTCTTCTTGCTTCCAGTGTTGCCATAGAGATATCTAATGTCAATCAGATTTCTCTTCTTGCATTTAATTTGTTTGGGGTCTGGGGGGTGGGGGAATGGGTTCTGTCTAGAAGCGTTTCTTCTGGTATGTGTCTTTTTTTCATTCACAGCCCTGGGTGCTCAGGTGGGCTTTCCAATCTAGAAGCTGATGTTCTCCAGTTCTCAAAATGCTTCTTGTATTATTTCATTGATAATCCTTCCCCTGCATTGTCTCTATTCTCTTT
>NW_007851218.1:0-661 GCF_000696425.1 Galeopterus variegatus
GTAAATTTCAATAGATTAAAACCTATAGTCATTTTCACACATTTATTCTTCCCATCTTAAAGATTGGACCCCCCAAAATAGTTCATTTAAAAAAATCATAGATTTGCCTTAAATAGAGACTATCTGACTTTATTAAAATTTCCAAATGATTTTCTCTTGCATGCAGCCTTGTCATCAGAACCTAGCACCCTGCAGTTCCAAAAATACCATAAATTTTTACAGTAACTGGCAAGCAACAAACAAAAATATTAGTTCTGGTTAGTATTTAAGTTATAGTGACACATCCTAAAGAAAACTAATTAAATCCTAGAAACGTGCCTCTGTGAGGCCCATAAATACTAAGTTGTACAGCTCCACAAGAAACCACTCCTATTGTATTCTTTATGAATGTTGCTCTAGACCCAACTGCCCAGGCTTCACCAGGGCAAACCTGACATGATTATGACTATCTCAGCCCAGCACGGAGGGGCAGCTCATTCATTTCATGACTTTATTCTTTTTCGGCTGTCTCTGAGATCTTGAAGGATGCCATTATTTCTTACATTTCTTGACTTGCGTACAGCAGAGGATGAAAATCCTTCTATTATGTGCCCCCCACCAAAAAAAAAAGCATGTCAATCATTTTTCATTTAAAGCCATCTTTTTCCCCCATTCCAAAGAA
>NW_007851219.1:0-661 GCF_000696425.1 Galeopterus variegatus
ACACAACACTCACTCCAAGAATTTCCTGCAAGCCCAGCTGCTGAGACAGCCTGTTATAACTCTAAGACCAGTTTTATCTAGTAGCTACTGAAATAAACTGCTGTGACTCTAAGACTAGTTTTGCCTGCTGCCATCACTCACCAATCAGAGCTTGCCAACTCCCCAAAACTTCACTAGTGCCAATGAGCTTTCTTTCAAAACAATATATAGCATTTCTTTCTCTAATAAAACACCCAACCCTTTCTGTGTTCTTTGGATACAGCAGAGACCACCCTGGTGTGTGTTTATACCCTGAATTTCAATTCTGTGATTCCCAAAATGTTTTGTTTAGAGATTCGTCTCTATACTTTATTTGACTTTGACAGAAGAATTCTTAGAGGGAGTGACATCGGAACTAAGTGGACCTTTCAGAATCAAGGCAGGTAAACTTAGAGAAATAAATCAAAATTGGGATTTTAAACAGGGGATAAAAGGCATTTCAAGAATTAATTAGTGATCAGAAGTATTCACCAAACCTGCATGCCAGGCATGTTGAGGACTGCTTAGTATATACAAGCATGTGTATATTTACAAGAACACTACCAGTCTAGGGTAGGAGATAAAAATATAAGCAGATACATACCACCCCGAGTAGTGCAGGAAATATGGGACCTGGAAACTG
>NW_007851220.1:0-661 GCF_000696425.1 Galeopterus variegatus
CTGTATACCTTTCTCCTACTTTCTCATTTTTAATCTACTCCTAAAACTACTTAATTTGCTTCTGTCTCTACTATTCCATGGACACTGCTCTCATCAAGATTACCAGCCGTGTGTCTGGTGCTGTAACGGATGGTCACTCTAGTCTAATCTTGCTCCTCTCCTCGAGCACCACTGATGAAGCGGGCCCCTCCTTCCTTTTTGAAACACTCTCCTTGTCTCCTTTCTCCTCACTGGCTTCTTCTTCTTAGTCTTTCTCTACTTTAAGTGCTGGCATTCTTCAGGACTAAGTCTTGCGCTTTCTTATCTCTCTCTCTAAACTTTCTCCTTGGGTTGTCTTATTATTTCTATGACTTTAGTTCCAGATCTGTACACCCAATTGCCCATCCTTAACTACCATGTTTTACATGTTCAGCCCAGTCCTTTCCTCTGAGTTCCAGATCTGTACACCCAATTGCTTCCTTGAAGCCTTCTCCTGGAAGTCTTCTATTCTCATCTGGCCTGTCCCATCTCAGTAAATAGCACTTCCATCTGGAGAGTTGCTCAAACGAGAAACCCATGTGCCATGCTTTATTCCCCACATTCCTCCACCATCCACATCCTCCACCAGAAACTCCCTTCTGTTCTTTCTTCAGTCATATGCTTCAAATATCTCCACACATGT
>NW_007851221.1:0-661 GCF_000696425.1 Galeopterus variegatus
AGGTCTCTGTACCCTAGCAGGTCCTAGCTTCCTAATACAGCACAACCCCGTTTTCTCCAGGCCCCTGAGAGAGGGGTCACCCTGCCTACACCAACAAGAATCACCTAGGCCCCCAGAACACCAACTGAGAGGTGGATGGCTGCTGGGAACCCCTCCGCATAGCCCATCCCCACAGAGAGTAGGGAAGGGGCAAGACCAGTGGGAAAAGCACACCAGCAGGTGAAGGTTCCGGTCCTACTCCTTTCACCACTTATTCCCTGTGTGGCTTTGGGCAAGTAGCCCAAACTCTCTGAGCCTCAGTCTACTCTTCTGTAAAATGGGAATAACGATAATGCTCCCTTCTCAGGGCTGTGGTGAAAAGTGAGATTTATATAGGCAAACACACTTGGCATACGCAGAATCCTAAATAATTCAAGGGACTGTGTTATTACTGATTCTAGTTATGTGAAAAGTGCCTTTGCCAAATTGCGGAAGAGAAAGAGCATGGGGGAGAAAAGGAAAAAGAAGGAAAAGAAATAAGCTAGGTTGGAAATCCTTGTCCTTGAAAAGCTCGTAGTCTAGGTGTGGAAGTGCCACGATGCGGGGGGAACGGCAGACTCAGGGCCTGTATTTGGGTAACATGCAGGTTGTAACACTTGGAAGAAAGAGAAACATATGGGGA
>NW_007851222.1:0-661 GCF_000696425.1 Galeopterus variegatus
TTATATTCCTAAAAACTTTAGGGAGACTTAATCTGGTAGCCTAAATTTTTTTTTTTTTTCCGTCTCTCTTTTTTTGTGTGTGTGACCGGCAACGGATCGCAACCCTCAGTGTCGCGCCCATACCGGACCGGGACCGGCAACGGGATCGCAACCCTCGGTGTTGCCCCCGCACCTCGCTCAGCCAGTGAGCGCCAGCCTGTATGTGGGATCTGAACCCTCAGCGGGAGCGCCGCTGCGCTTCTCAAGCGGCGCACTGTAGCAGTGCACCACCGGGCCGGCCCTAGCCTAAATTTTTTAAATATTCAAAATGAAAGTCAGCATCTCCGTTCAGATAATTATCATACCTAAATGTATCATTTTTACAATATTGAAAACTTTAATAAATTAAAATTTAATTTGTATTAAATCAATAAAAGAAAAATGCACACATCTGTAGACATCTGTAAAGCTTTCTGCATATAATTAACTGTGTTAGTTGGTGTCAAAACTAAAGTATGTTAGTTAAAATATAAAGCATTTTATGATTGAAATACTGGACGGTGCTTAGGTAGAGTGAAAAATAGTGACTATAAACTCAGATATTGCTTTGAATGCCCTTGCTTTAAAGGTTTAAATCCTTAACATGATACAAATTTTATTTTGAATATTTAATTTCTTTTTT
>NW_007851223.1:0-661 GCF_000696425.1 Galeopterus variegatus
AACACAAAGATAACAGCTGTGAGCAAGACAGATGCAGTTTGTTACCTCATAAAGTATTGCTTTGTGCAAAATTTAATATATTTAGCTTAACTTGGGATCTAGGAGGAACTTCTGATTTTCTATTACAAGGTATTTTTTCCTTGAGTTTTATAGGATTGTATAATAAGTTTCTGAAAGCATTCTTTTGAAAAGGGAGATGCTTGAGTTCTACTTGCCCCTGTGTGTAAAGGGCAGACTGGTTTCCCCTTCAGGCAAAGATTGATTGATCATGCTTCTTTTAAACTATACTTGATCCCTCTACCTTTTATTCCTCTTAAAAAATCACTGTTAATGACTTTAAGCATGAGTCCTTAAGAGAGAAAGGGTATTAGAAGAAAAATCTTAAAGAGAAGCATGAAAAGAAATTAATTCAATATTATGACATTCATTACTTCACCAGAAAATATAAATATTTTACATTAATTTATGACGTGCAAATTATTATAATAAAGTAATATTTTTGCATGCATTAAAACTCTGAATTTTTTATCATTTGAACAATAGGAAATTATTGACTTAGTTTGTTGAAGACTGTGGTTTGTAAGGTTAAAGGACCATGTGGGCAAAAGATTTCTGACTTTTCTTCTTTCTGTCATCTCATAAGGAGCCCTTCTTAAAACTC
>NW_007851224.1:0-305 GCF_000696425.1 Galeopterus variegatus
GATTCTATAAGTGTAAATTAGATTCAGTTAATTAATAGTGTTGCATTCTTCTCTATGCTTGATGGTTTTCTGTCTAGTTGTTCAATCGGTTGTTGAGAGAGTTGTGTTGAGGTTTTCAACTCTAACTATGGATTTGTCTATTTCTTCTTTCAGTTATATCAGTTTTGTTCCACATGTTTTACAGCTCTAATTTGGTACATATTTAGGATTTGCATGCAAAATATGTATGTTTCCTATGTCTTTTTGGTGGATTGGTCCTTTTATTATTGTGTAATGTCCCTCTCTGTCCCTTTAATTTTCTTTGC
>NW_007851224.1:6040-6701 GCF_000696425.1 Galeopterus variegatus
GTGCAAAGGTTAATTCCTCCATCTATGACCTGATTCTCCCCTCCAGCATCACCTGCCTCTCACTGGAAAACAGCCCCAGCCTCTCTAATCCTGTAAACATGCCTTCTATTGTGTTACCCTTTACAATCCTTCTCTCTCCTTCTCTCTTCTTCATCATGCTTTCTAAATGAAGGGTCTACACTGATTATTTCCATCTCCCTTCCTTTATTTACTCTCTAACTCACTGCAACCAGACCTCCATCTGCTTTCTGCAAGGTCCCTACTGATTTCCAGGTGGCCAAATGCAATAGCCTTGACCTTTCTTCTCAGCCCTCCTGAAACCCATTCTGCCCTTTGATTACATGATAGTACAACATCCTGATTTTCCTGGGACCTATCTGCCCATTTCTAGGCTCTTCCACTGTTTCTCCTCTTCTGACCATCCCAGAAATAGGGAAATTCCCACAGTCTAGGTTTGCCAGATTTAGCAAATAAAAATATAGAATGTTCAGTTAAATCCGAATTTCAGATGAGTGATGAATACTTTTTTTTACTATAAGTATGTCCCAAATATTGCATGAGACTTTCTTATACTAAAATATTATTCTTTGTTGACCTGGAATTCAATTTTAACTGAGCTTCCTATTTTTTTAATTTAATTTAATTTTATTTTATTTTTTTT
>NW_007851225.1:0-661 GCF_000696425.1 Galeopterus variegatus
AGCAGCATCTGCTTCTAACATGTGTAACCTCATATGCACCCAGATAGTTGCGTAGACTACAGGCTCTTTAAGGACCTTTCCTTTCCTGAGCATCTGTGAATCTATAGAGATCCAGAGTTAAACAGCGTCAGGGACAAATCATGTGTGAATGGTCACTGGGTAGACAGCAGAGGAAGGAAGGACTCATGTGACTGAACACATCCACTGTGTTGCTAGACCCTACTCAGATCCTCTGAGACTTTTGAGGTCAAGGCAGTCCTCTTGATGATGTTATGGCCAACGAAGATGTATCCTATTTTGTCTTATTTCAATTTTCGTATCTTGACAAGTCATTAATATTTATACTGAGGGACTGAATCTATGAGAATCTCCTAACAGCTCAGCTAAAGAATCCTCTTTTTCTTAGGGCTTATAGAAAGAGCACAGGTCTGTGAATCAAGACACGAGACCCAGCTTTGTCACAATTTGCCACTGGTCTTGGCACTGCAATTGCTTTGTCCAGACCAAAGTTTTATCCTCTTTCTTTCCACTTTAACATCTTGTGATCTGGTAACATCTGTGATTTGGAACCTAGTTTAGAAGGAAGACAGGACCCCATGCAGGTCAGAGGAGTAAGAAAGGGAAGTTAGTGGAGGGTCATATTAGCTTGGGCACCATTAAA
>NW_007851226.1:0-661 GCF_000696425.1 Galeopterus variegatus
TTGAGAAGTTAAACAAAAGAGACAAAACATTATCTAGGCTAACTAAAAAAAGAAGAGAGAAGCCTTAAAAAACAAAAATTAGAAATGAAAAAGGAGACATTACAACTGATACCACAGAAGTACAAAGATTCATGAGAGACTACTATAAATAACTATATACCAACAATTTTGAAAACCTGGAGGAAATGGATAAATTTCTGGACACATAAAAACTACCAACACTGAACCAAGAAGAAATAGAAAACCTGAACAGACAAATAATGAGCACTGAGATTGAAAAAGTAATTAGCAGTCTCCCAACAGAGGAAAGCCCAGGACAGGATGGCTTTCCTGCTGAATTCTACCAAACCTTTAAAGAGGAATTAGTACCGATTATCCTCAAAATATTCCAGAAAAATTGAAACATTCTCCCAATCTCATTCTATGAGACCAGCATCACCCTGATACCAAAACCAGACAAAGATACGACAAAAAAAAGAAAACTACAGGCCAATAACTTTGATGAACATAGATGCAAAAATCCTCAATAAAATATTGGCAAGTAGAATTCAGCAACACATCAAAAAATTATACACCACAATCAAGTGGGACTCATCCCAGGGATGTAAGCATAGTTCAACATATGCAAGTCAGTAGATCTGATATACACATCAACAAAGTC
>NW_007851227.1:0-661 GCF_000696425.1 Galeopterus variegatus
TAAAATGGGATGATTCATGTCCTAAAGCAACATTAGTAGTATTAAGGAAAATGTTTGATTAGAAAATAAGTCCCTTCCCCACTTCTAAATCAACTTTTAGTTCTTTATTCACACCCAGGACTCAGTGATGAATGTGAGAGAAAGAGAAAGGGGTGGGAGGCATCCTGAGAGGCTTCTACGTCAATTACTGTGTTAAACCCTTCATTTGCATTAAAAATGCACTCCACAAGCAATCCTGCAGAGACCACACTAGTAGCCTAGTGTGCAGATAGAGAAATATAACCTTAGAAAGGTCACAGAGTACGTAAATGTCTGAGTGAGGACAAGAACATAGATCTGTCTTCAGTCAAAAACTTGGAAAAAGCAAAAATCAGGTCTCATGTTACAGAAAAGATCAATGTTTATATAACTGTTCAATCAAATAACTCCAACCCTAGTTCTGTAATCCCTCATAAGTGTACAATGATATTGTGATTAACATTCAAATTATCTGCTCATGTACCTCCAATATTCACTAAATGTACCAGCTGCCACTTTCATACCACCACCACCCTTTCCAGAATTTCTGAGTGCTGCTGATCAAATACAAACACTCGGGCCGGCCCGGTGGCGCACTGTTACAGTGCGCCGCTTGAGAGTGTGGCGGCGCTCCCACTGAGGG
>NW_007851228.1:0-661 GCF_000696425.1 Galeopterus variegatus
CTTTTAATTCTATTTTCCACAAACTTTTGAAGTACCCTCATATGTATGTACGTGTGCATGTGTGTGTGTGTATGTATGTATGTATTTTTTTTTTTCTGAATAATTTGAGTGAAAGTTGCATTCATCATAAAACCCTATATTCTGAAAAGCTCAGGCTGTATTTCCTAATAACAAGGACATTCTGAGATAAAATAAGGCTAGGCCTGTGAATCAACCGACTCCATTTTCCCTGCAGAGGACACTTTGTTTCTTTTTCACTCCTCAGTCATGAAGCCCCCCAGGGCACATGATTACCCCATGGCCCACCCTAATAAAATAAACTGAGATAAGAGGGGAACAGATATTCCCCTAAGTAGCAAAACCCCTCCCCAAGGCTTGTTTACTGTAATTGTAAAAATTAAGTTACAGATTAAATTTAAGACCCCTTTAGGAACTCCCCCATGCCTCAAGGTGACTGCTACAATGACCCTCCTGGGGTGACGATAATGAACACCACCACCATCTTGGAACTACTGAGCAGGCTCAAGGATCAAAGCCTTTACTGAGTATGCACCCATGATGCAACCAAGAATAGCAGAATGGACCACCTCCAGTGATGCTGGCCTGCACCTCTTAACTCCTTTCCCCATAAAAGACCCTGAACAACTCCCCTTGGGGGGCT
>NW_007851229.1:0-661 GCF_000696425.1 Galeopterus variegatus
AGTCAAACGTATGTCACCTCTGGCCAGTTTCTTATGTTACCAAACCAAGTGGGGTTTGTTTACCCCTGCACCACAGAAAGCCAGTCATTGAAGCACATGTCTTTGCAGTAGAGAAAGAAGGTTTAATCACAAGGTGGCTGTGGGAGAAGGCAGGAGATTGGCGTCTCAGATCCACTTTCCCCACAATGGGGAAGGTGATATATTTATGGG
This sequence comes from Galeopterus variegatus, assembly GCF_000696425.1. Classification (NCBI taxonomy): domain Eukaryota; kingdom Metazoa; phylum Chordata; class Mammalia; order Dermoptera; family Cynocephalidae; genus Galeopterus; species Galeopterus variegatus. The sequence goes on from NW_007851229.1 coordinate 211, forward strand.
GAAGTGGTTAGGAGTTGTGCAAGGTGTGGGGAATTGCGATTGGTCAAAGGTTCTGAAGGAGTCCTTCAGTGACAGGCACCATCACAGGCCGTCAGCATCAACAGGATCTGGAGGTGGAGCCCTCGACCTCTGATGTCAAAGGTCAGGCTTGGTAGAGATATGTGCAGGCTCAGCTGGCCTAGCCCATTTTGTGTTGAGCCTAGCTAACCTCAATGATCCTAGAAAGAAACCTTAGGTACACAGCTTGTGACTTCTGAGCCAGAGATGTTACCTTAAAGGGCAGATGGGAAGAAACAGAAAGAGAAGTTAGTTATAGAAATTTACTGAAAGAATGAGCAATTCAAACAGGGAATAAACTTTCACTGAAAGCCACAGTTACACTTTACTAACTGCTGAGCCTTGGTGTGTGAATGGGAATAACACCTACTTTGTAAGATTGATTATTAACTTA
>NW_007851230.1:0-661 GCF_000696425.1 Galeopterus variegatus
GAGGGAGGATTTTAGCTCAACCCAAGAGCCCAGATAGGAAGTGAGCCTCTGCCACTGGGACATGGGGGTCAAGGCCAGTGTTCCCCGACAGGAAAGGCCCGGGGATTGTGCAGGGACTTAACCACAGATGACTACCATGATGGTGGTTATAAAAAAAAAAGCAGTTCCCAAGTCTGCAGAGGGTGAATCCCCTGGGTCCTCCCACAGCTTACCTTGGCCACCTTGATCCAGTGCTCCAGCACCCTGGCTCTATCCTGGGCCCTCATGCTCTGGTCACCAAGGCAGGTGGTGATGATGCAATTGGCCACATTGTGAAATTGGGCTATGGTGGCATGAACGGTGGGTGCCAGGTGCTCCTTTCCCTTCCTGTTGCATTGGGACCAGATGGAGCCCAGGCAGTCATAGGGCACCACCTCCCTGAACAGCACCTGAAGAGGAAGAATGTTTCACACAGGCACGACCCTCCCCAGCTCTTTATCCACAGTGACCCATAGTCTCAGGAAGGTGACAGTGGACTAGCTGGAGGACAGAAAGCTTTAGACTTGTGAAAGAGTTTGGATCTGGCTATCTGCCCACTACAGGCACCCAAGAGCTAATACTGGCAGGCAAGGAATGAGAGGCATTGTCAACCAGGCCATTCTCACTAACTCCAAGCACCAGA
>NW_007851231.1:0-661 GCF_000696425.1 Galeopterus variegatus
TTTTGTCTTTTTGTCTTTTTCCGCGTCCGGCAATGGATCGCAACCCTCAGTGTTGCCCCCGCACCGGACCGGGGACCTGCAATGGGACTGCAACCCTCGGTGCTGCTCCCGCGCCTCGCTCAGCCAGTGAGCGGGAACCGGTCTGTATGTGGGATCCGAACCCTCAGGCGGGAGTGCCGCCGCGCTTCCCAAGCGGCGCACTTATCCAGTGCACCACCAGGCCGGCCCTACATTTTACTCTTTTGAAACAACCTGTGAATACCTAACAACATTGGGGATAGCTGAGTTTTTTTTTTTTTTTTAAATGGCTTTGTTAGACATTTCTTAAGTTCCGAAAATAATATGCATTTTTACCAACAAAGTTTTAAACTGGCTGAAAAACTGTTTATTGACTCTCCAAATTTTATCACACTGGAATGCAGGAAGTGCTAAATCCTACTCATAATTTGATTCAGGAAGAAATTTTCTATTACTCTTCTTTCAATCTTTCTATATGGTTTAATTGAAGAGTATAGTATAGTGGCTACCTATGCAAGTTTAAGAGCCAAAATTATAGTCATCAGTTAAAACCCACTTTTAACTAAAATATTGTAATGCCCATGTTATTCACAGTACCATTGACCACTAAGATGCCTTTCAAGCCTGTACACTCCATGATTGC
>NW_007851232.1:0-661 GCF_000696425.1 Galeopterus variegatus
TTTAGGGCCAAAGTTTGAGTTAATATAATTAGAAATTGGGTTGGGTTTGAAGTTTGTTGTTACTGTGATTATCCTCTGTGTGTCACAGGTGTTAAATTATCTAGGGATACTTTGTGTTTAGTGTTTTGTTTATCTTTTCAATGTCTTCTTTACCCTCAGCTTTAGGGATTTTTTTTGTGCTGTGCCTCAGTGAGGGTCTGTCTCTTGCTGGTTACTTGTGAGACGTGACAAGATCGTATGCCTGGGCCTTGAGGACATATTGTTTTCATTTCCCCCTCCTCCGCACCATAGTTCTGAGTCTGGAAGATATTTTGATCCTCCCCCAGGTTTAGAGGGACTTTTCCTGATCTCTACCCAACTGCAGTGGGTTTTCACTGGTTCCCTTAACTCTACAGTGTTTATTACCTCCCCCATAGATTCTGGCTTTCATTCTACACAGGAGACCAGAATTAAGGGTTTCCCCTTAGTTTCCTGCCTCTGCTTGAGCAGCCACTGTTCCCTCCTCTAGTGCTAAAAGATGAGACTTTCCCAATCTTTTACAGAAACACCTTATGGTTTTGGGGGGGTGGAGGTTGAAGAAGAAAGCCTACAAGAGGATTTCCCCCACCCCATATTCGCAGCCTCCAGGGACTTTGCACTGTCTTGACAACACTCACCAACT
>NW_007851233.1:0-661 GCF_000696425.1 Galeopterus variegatus
TATATGCTGTGGAATAGCTAAATCAAGCTATTTATGGGCTGGCCCGGTGGCGCACTGCTACGGTGCGCCGCTTGGGAGTGCGGCAGTGCTCCCGCCGAGGGTTCGGATCCCACATGCAGACCGGCTGCTCACTGGCTGAGCGAGGTTTTCTATAATTGACGAGTAAAGATTGTATATATTTATGGTGTATATCATGATATTTTGGCATGTGTATATGCTGTGGAATAGCTAAATAAAGCTATTTAACATATGCATTGCCTGATATATTTATTTTCTTTGTGGTGAGAGCACTTAAAATCTACTCTCAGCAATTTTCAAATATACAATACATTGTTACTAACTGTAATCACCACGATGCACAACAGATCTCTTGAACTTATTCCTAACTAGAATTTTGTGTCCTTTGACCAACATCTTCCCAATACCCTCCTCGCCAAGCTTCTGGTAACCCCCATTTTCATGTTTCTGTAAATTCAACTTTTCATACTCCACATACGAGGGTATTTTAAAAAGTTCGTGGAAAAATAGAATTAAAAATAAAAGAGTCTTTCCGTGAACTTTTTGACAACCCCCCACATAAGTAAGATCATAGAACATTTTTCCTTCTGGGGCCGGCCCGGTGGCGCACTGGATAGTGCGCCGCTTGGGAAGCGCGGCGGCG
>NW_007851234.1:0-661 GCF_000696425.1 Galeopterus variegatus
TGAAAACGTTATGGTGAGTGAAATCCAGTCACAAAGATCACATATTACGTGATTTGAATTATATGAAATGCCAGAACAGGCAAGTTTATAGAGACAGACCAAAGATTAGTGGTGACAATGGTTGGGGAATGAGGACAGAAGTGGGGAATGACTACTAATGGGTATACGATTTCTTTTAGGGATAATAAGAATGTTCTAAAATTGATTGTGGTGAATGTGCTAAATATTGACATAAATATAGGAATACAGTAAAACCACTAAACCGTACATGTTATATAAGTAAATTTTATAAATGTGAATTATATCTCAATATAGCAGTTTTTAAAAGTTTAAAGGTAGAGAAAGATATACTAGTCAAACACTAATCAAAAGAGTTGGATAACTTCTTTAATATCAAATGAATTAGACTTCTGAATGATATCATCAGAGTTAAACTGAATAATTTTATAATGACAAAAGGTATAACAATCAATAAGGTATAACAAATATTAATACCTATGTGCCTACGAATGGAGTTTCAAAATAAATGAAGCAAAAACTCATAGGACTGAAAAAAGAAAGAGACCCAGCCACAATTATAGTTGGAGATGGCAACACTGCCTTCTCCGTAATTGACAGAACTAGTAGACGCAAAACCAGCTGGGCATAGGAGACCTGAACA
>NW_007851235.1:0-661 GCF_000696425.1 Galeopterus variegatus
ACAAAATCTCCCACTATACTACATTTTGATTAATGATGTTCATGAAAAACGTAGAAAGAGGGCTTTATCACTTAGAGCAATAATTTAAGATAAAATTTTGCTTCTTTAATTTTGTTCACCTTCAAAATACCTATATTGATGTACTACATTGATTACAATTGTTAGTTATTTTCAGTCCACAATATTATTTCCTATTTTGTATAAATAATAACATCTCTATTTCAAATAAACTACAATCTGAAAATGTCAGAGAAGAAGTCAATTTGGCCTGGAGAGGTTCAGCCACTGCCTGAGCAGACCAGGTGAGCTCCAGTTCTGCCCACATACCATCACTGGCCCACGTTTCTTGAGACACAGAGAGGCCTGTCCACCACCCAGGGGGAGCCAAGGCAGTCTACTGCACACTCAACTGCACTGATACAAGAAAAGTCACCAGCAGAGCCTACAAATAGAGGAGAAAGCCTTTTCCCTCATTGTCCACTCCAGAGTAACAGAAGAAACAAAAGCCTTACCAGATGACCAAATACTAATGAAAAAATACTAGAACTACAAATAAACAAGAAGATATAACACCACCAAAAGAATATGGTTATTATCAAGTACTAGATCCCATAAAGCAGGAAACACTTGCAATGTCTGAAAAGGAATTCCAAGCACTGAT
>NW_007851236.1:0-661 GCF_000696425.1 Galeopterus variegatus
AAAAAAAAAAAAAGATGATACAAACATATAATACGCATATGAAACCACCAGGATGTCAGGCAATATAAAGTCAAGAGACAAACATTAAGAAACATTATTAAATTCAGAAATACATCACTCAGAAGTACTTCTTGGAAAATCAAATGCTTGTTGGCAAAACCCAGCCAAATAAGAAAATATTAACATTTCAAGAATAGAAAAATCTAGGTCAAATGATTGGTTTTAAGACTTAACTAAGTAATTTATTTCTATAAATTTATCAAATATTTTTTAGGCAACTGTGGGTATTATGGTAATACAGAATATAAATATTATGCATTTTGATTATATGATAATATTAATAGTTAACAATATTGAAAGTGAGTGAGAAAATAATTAGAAAGAATTAGAAAGAAATGTGGGAATATTAATGGACTCATCTTTAATATCCCATTTGTTTTTGAATCTACCTAAAACTGGAACATTGTTTATAAATAATAATGATCCAAATTCTAATGTTGTTATTGCTTCTCTTAACCTGAAAGTAAGATTTTTAAAAAGATGATATTTCTAGTGTGTAAAATTTATAAAATGTTTAAATTTCACTTTATTAATCTTTTAAAATTTGATTTAACTAATATTTATCCTTAATTGAGTTTTATAAAAAGTACTTCTTGTATTA
>NW_007851237.1:0-661 GCF_000696425.1 Galeopterus variegatus
CATCTTCTAGGGTTGCTATAACAAAATACCTGAGGTTGAGTGAGTTAAACAACAGAAATTTTTTTCTACAGTCTGCAGGCTAGAAGCAAACAGATCAAGGCGCCTTGAGGGTTGGTTTCTTGTGAGGCCTCTTTTCCTGGCTTGTAGATGGCCAACTCCTCACATAGCCTCTTCTTTGTGGGTGTGTAAGGAGAGAGAGAAATCTATGGTGTGTTTTCCTCTTCCTTTTTGTGTTTTCTTCCTGTTCCTATTGGCTTAGAGTGAACCTCATTTAACCTTAATTACCTCCGTAAGGGTTCTGTATCCAAATACAGTCACGTTGGGGTTTAGAGTTTCAACATATGAATTTTGGGGGTACACAATTCAGTCCTCACCAGAAAATAACTAAGAGAAAGTTTGCAAATAAACAGCAATATTTCACAAAATGAAGAGATGATGAATGCATACACATTTTAATTTTCATATTATCTTTGACCTTAAACTGCAATGATTTTTTTACAGTTTTCCTTCTGTTTTCACAGAGCCTATAAAAAAATCTGTTTGTTGTATATTTGGCTTTTTAAAATAAAGTAAAAGTATTTTAGGACAATTATCAGACAATCATAAAATCCCTTAAAATTAACTAGAAAAAAATTATTCTACAGTGTTTAATATTTTTTTA
>NW_007851238.1:0-661 GCF_000696425.1 Galeopterus variegatus
TGGAAAAGTTGCAGCCAGAGGAGACTTTTGCTAGGTCTGAGTCAAGCTCCCAGGCTCAGCACCATGTCTGGCTGAGCCACAGCAAATTGGGAGCAGATGCCACCCACAAGACCTGAGATCTTCGTTGCGGAGCACAAAGCAGCCACAATCACGTGCTGGCAGAGCGAGGCTTCATTGGTGAGTCAAGATGACCTCAAGCAGGAATGCTCTCCCCTTACGAATTTGTTTAAGATAATTACATCAGGTCCTGTTCCCAAGCCAATTCTAAGAGTATATTTTCACGTTCAACCACATCTGAGCTCCCAGGGACAGTTTTAGGAGCTACCCCTTTCCCCTCATTCCCCAGCTCCAAATAGCTTTCTTACTTTTTTTTTCTTCATAAAATATTCCTTGACTGAAACTATGTAATGGGAATTGGTTTGTGAATGAGCCAAGTTGGGAACTGTGGATGTTGCTGTCTGTGGCTGTATTTGTTTTCTGCTGCTATGTAACAAATTACAACTAATTTAGTGGCTTAAAACAACTTACATTTATTATCTCACAGTTTCTGTGGGTCAGGAATTCAGGCACGGTGTAGCCAAGTCTCCTGCTTAGGGTCTCAGAGGCTGTGATCAAGGTGTCAGCAGAGGCTGTGGTCTCATCTGAGGATCACCTGGAGAGG
>NW_007851239.1:0-661 GCF_000696425.1 Galeopterus variegatus
AAATCCCTCTCATTACACTGTAGAGGCCTGTCCCCCTGCTGGAGTTGACTGTTGCTGCAGCGTGCATAGAGCACAAGAGTTTGATGACTCTCTTAGGTCCTACCACTGTTCACTGATGCAATCCGTGATCTTCGATGGCAGAAAATAATGACAGTAAGGAATTATATTTCTTGGGAACAGAAGGGAGGGATGTAGATGTTTTATTGTTCTAGGAAAACTAGAAGATAATGTCTTAGCATTTAGTATTTATTGTGTTAAGCATCACTGGTGATAAAATGGGGTATAGTTTGTGTCCTCAATGCATTTATGACCTGTAGGGTGGAAGGGCCAAGTAACTGGTTTCTTCATTCACGTCTTCAGAAGGAGAGAACTGCATGCAGGGAACTGTACTTGGTGAGCCATATCTGAGCAACTTACCTGCACCTGGACCTATTTAGATGATGCAATTGTGAGTCTAATCCCACAACAGGTAAGACTTTGTGGGGATCTTGGGAGGAAGTAAGAGTGTGGGCAGAATGTAAATAGTTTGTGCCCAGAGAGTGGACATTGGTGCTTTGAAAACATGTCTGCAAATTTTTTTTATATTTCCCCTATGAAAAGGGGACTCTGATTCCCTTTTCCTTGCATACAGGTCATCTTAGTGAATCATTTCTAATGAGTA
>NW_007851240.1:0-661 GCF_000696425.1 Galeopterus variegatus
AAATAAAGACATATGCTCTCGAAAAAGTGTTCCTACTAGCTTTATTCATAACAGCCAAAGACTACACATAGCCCTGGTATCAGCTGGGATGCCTTGCTTTTTTCTACATGGAGTTTGGGCTGTTTTCATTTTTCTCTCTGCCTCATCATTGACATTCAAAAGTTAGGCTAAAAATATATAAATACATAAAACATAGTAGGATGATTGAATGAACTCTGGGTTATATCCACACAATGGAGTAGTACTCGGCAATAAAAAAGAATGATTGACTGATCCAGGCAATGACAGGGATGAGTCTCAAATTCAGCATGATAAGTGAAGAAGCCAGACATTAATGTGCACTGGAGTCATTGCTAGGAAGTGTAGAACGAGCTGAACTGTATGGTGAAAAAAATTAGAACAACTGCTCCTTCCTGGGGCAGGATGGGTAAGAAGAAAGTATCTGAAGTGATGGAAACATTGTATACCTTGGTAGGAGTGTGGGTTCCCTGAGTGCAAACCTTTGTCAAAACAGGTCAAACTGTTCACAGTCTTTTGGACATTAGCCATCCTGCCAGGGGTGAAATGGTATCTCAGTGTGGTTTTGATTTGCATTTCACAAATGCTGAGTGATGCTGAGCATTTTTTCATATGTCTGTTGGCCATTCGTATATCTTCCTTT
>NW_007851241.1:0-661 GCF_000696425.1 Galeopterus variegatus
CAAAGGATATCTAATAGTGGTAAGAGAGCGAAGCTTTATAATTTAGTGATTGTAATAAAAACGAAAATGTGTTGAATTTCTACTAAGCTTGACATTTTACTTATTTATTTTGAATTCTTACAAAAACCTAGAATTTTACATCACCTTCTATTTTTTGCAATTGAGAAAGTGGAGGCTTAGAGATATAAGGTAGTGCGCTTATGAACACAGCTGGTAATCAGCACCAGGATTCAAATCCTGCTCTCTCTGACTCCAAATTTCATGCTTTCTTTCCTTTTATTTATTTTAGTCTTGAAGTCTTGCATTAAATCAATCTATCCTTTAGCTAGCCATTTAGGATTATGAGGTAATGGAAAAAAATATGTATATTCTCTAATAATGAAATAAGAAGTAGATTCATAGAAATAGTTTTCTTATCAGGAGAGATATTGGTGGAAAAATATGAGAAGCAAAACACTTAATACTGGACGCTCTTCATGGAGGGAAATTATACAGCGGCACCACCAGGAGTGATAAGTGTGGGGAAACTAAAACTTTATCTACCTCCTCTCAACTAGAGCCACTTTTTATAGGGTTTCCTGCCACAATTTTGTTTCTTATATCCAGCCAGTAGAATTTTTCTATGATATCACTAAATACTGTGCAACAAAAGTACATAATG
>NW_007851242.1:0-661 GCF_000696425.1 Galeopterus variegatus
TGGGAAAGACTATTTCTCCTTCATTTCTGAAAAACAGCTTTGCTGAGCATAAAATTCTTGGTTGGCAGTTTTTTTTCTGTTGGTACTTTGAATATATCATCCCATTCTCTCCTGGCTTGTCAGGTTTCCACCAAGAAATCTGCGGATATTCTAAGTGAAATTCCTCTGCATGTCACATGACAATTTTCTCTTGCTGCTTTTAAATTTTTCTCTGTCTTTGACTTTTGACATTTTGAATATAATGTGCCTCAGTGAAGACCTCTTTGGGTTGCACCTATTTGGGCACCATTGAGCTTCGTGGATCTGGATGTCCATATCTCTCTTAAGACTTGGGAAGTTTTCAGCAATTGTTCTGTTAAATGAGCTTTTGGTATCTTTCTCTATCTTGTCTATTTTGTTAAATGAGCTTTTGGTGCCTTTCTCTATCTTGTCTCCCTCTGAAACTCCTATATTTGCTCATTTTAATGGTGTGCCATACATCCTATAGGCTTTCTTCACTCTTTTTTACTCTTTTTTATTTTTCCCCCGTTTGGATTATTTCAAAAGATCTGTCCTCGAGGTCAGAGATTTTTTTCTTCTGTTTGACCAAGTCTGCTGGTGAAGGTTTCAAAATTATAATTTTGTTTCATTCACTGAAGTCTTCAGTGCCAAGATTTCTGTT
>NW_007851243.1:0-661 GCF_000696425.1 Galeopterus variegatus
ATAACTTTGTATTGTGCTATGCCACTGAATGTTTGGGGTTACTTTTACTGCAGTATAACCTCTAGATTATCTTTACTAAAACAGACTTCGTGTTCAAACTCTTGAATGAGGCCCTTTGCATCTACTGTTTCTTTATTTCCAGATATTTGTCTTGATTGTTCTTGGGACAAGCTCTCAGTTATTTTGCAAAATGGATTACCACTTGGAAAGTTGTGAGCTGGAGGGCCCAGATGTTAACCTGCCAGCAGCAGACAAGTGTATGCTTCATGAGTTTCTCTAATTAATGGAAAAGAGGCATACAATATAATCAAAATCAGGCTAAGCACAGCGTTCACTTGGGATCTCTGCTTGTGACTGTCGAAGGAAAAGAATGACTCATTTAATTGGCATTTATTAATTGTGCTTGGCTACTCAACCTAGCTCACTTCCACACTGATAATGGCTTATAAGGATAACTTTGATATGAGTAGTTGATTAGAGAAGGCTTGGGTGTGGTATCAGTTTCAGGAATGCAGCTCTCCTTTTAGAAATATTGAGGCTCCAGGTCTATTTTCAAGCCCAAATGAACACCATAAACCAGAATGGGGTAAAATTGCCCAACTCTGCTCTGGCTCTTGTCTTGATTCTTACCTAAAAAATTTCCTAAGTTCACCAAAAGGAG
>NW_007851244.1:0-661 GCF_000696425.1 Galeopterus variegatus
TGGCGAGTGAAAAGGTTAGCCCTCTCTTGTTCAGCCCATTCTCACCATGTGACACCTTGTGTCACTGTGGAGAGTTTCCACAAAGAATAAGGTCCTCACCAGATGTGTTCCCTGGACTTTAGACTTCCTAGCCTCTAAAACTGTAAGAAATAAATTTCATTTCTTTGTAAATTACCCAGTTTTAAATATTATGTTGTAAGCAACCGTAACAGACTAATACGCAGTGGTAACCCAAAGTATAGTGGGCCTGGATCCAGCCTTCTTGCTTTGAGAAATCACACACTCCTCTATAACTGCTGGCCTCTGTGCCAGATGTGTCCTCTGCTTCAATGCTATTACCCTGGGCATGGGGAAATACAGCCATTCACCATAAAACAGTTGGGAGTAGAAATGGATGGCAAATATCATGTGATAGAGTTTGGATGTGTTGTCCCCCCCAAAACTCATGTGGAAATCTGGTCTCCAATGTAGCATTGTTTGGAGCTGTTTAGGTCATGGGGGGCAAATCTCTCATGAATGGATTCACATGCTCCCTGGGTGGGGGTGGTGAATGAGTTCTCACTTTATTAGTCTCCACAAGAGCTAGTTTTTTTTTTTTTTCTTTTTGTCTTTTTTCGTGTCCAGCAATGGATCGCAACCCTCGGTGTTGCGCCCGCACCTC
>NW_007851245.1:0-661 GCF_000696425.1 Galeopterus variegatus
GCCACCGGCTGGTGCGTGTGGGTGGGGGGTGAGAACACCGCGCTCCCCCTCCCTCGACGGGGCGGGCCCGGGAGCCGGTCCCCAGGGTCTGGAGGGAGGTCCGAAGTGTGAGTTCCCCGCCCCCACCACAAGTTCAAGTTGTGAGTCTAGACCCGCCTGGGACTTGCCTCCAAAGGCCCTGTCCTCTGTCCCAGCGGTCCCCCGTTACAATGCCGCTCTTTGATGCAATGGGAAGTCCTCCCGCTGCCCAAGTGACCCCTGTCACCGCGCCTCCATTCAAGTAACTGCGTCTACCGGCTCCGGACCACGCCACCCTGGGCTTCCCTCGTCTCGAAACGACCGAGGGGTCCCCAGAGTGGTCTTGGTACGGGGGAAGCCCCTTCCCCCAGGAAAAGGAGACCCTCGGTCGCGCGATTCTTGGGAGCGCACTGTGTCGCCTCCCACGCCCCTATTTCCCGCTCTCTGGGGTTTGAGAGAGTCGGGGTCCTGTCCTCCCAGTAGGTGGGTGAGGACTCGCTGCGACTCCGGCCCTCCGCCAGCTTTGGGTGGTCGGGATGGGGCGGCTGTCCCCAGCGGCGGGGGTTCCAGAGGGACAGTGCGAGGGGGGTGGCCCGGGAATACCGCCGGGGGCGGGGCTGGGGATGCCGCGGCGGTGGGGTGG
>NW_007851246.1:0-661 GCF_000696425.1 Galeopterus variegatus
GAGGCAAGTTACTGTTCTCTATGTCCTCAGTGTGAAGGGCACCACCAGGCACATAGCAGTTGCTCTATAAATATCTCTCTACTCATTGAGAGGAATGCTGTGCTCGGAGATGGTGAATGGTTTCTCCAGGTTGCAAAGATGGTCAGTTGCAGAGCTATGGTGGACCCAGTACTCCTGGCTCTTTGTCTGGGGCATTTGGCCCACTCAGCAACACAGAGTGAGAATTGTGCTGGGAGAAAGCGAGTAAGCAGGGCAGATTCATAAAACATCGTCCAGGCTGCAGCACAGGGAAGAGCTCATGCTTTTAGCGGGAACTCATGGTTGATTGTTTGAATCACTATCTCCCCAACACCTCTCACACCCCTGAACCCTACTTTTCACCGTGTCTACCCAGCAAAACCTTAACTCTGTGTCAATGTTGAGTTGACCTTTCCCATTCTTACCCCCAGGCTGCTGAGCTTTGTGGTAGAAAACCATGGGCCTGGGCAGGATACCATCATTACAAATTTATGTATTCCAGTGCTTAATGAAGTGCCTGGGGTAGAGGCACTTGGTAGACTTTACTGAGAGAGTATGTGAGTGAGTTAATGAAGGAACCACTCTTAGTCCAAATAAGGACTATAGCTGTCTTTGGTCACTTTGCTTTCACCCCCAAAGTCCT
>NW_007851247.1:0-661 GCF_000696425.1 Galeopterus variegatus
CTGCAGGCTTCTCAGTGCAGTTTGTTGTCATTACTGATTGATCCGCCTAACAACCTTTTTTAAAGATGTTACCACCTTTATACCTTGCATAATAATCTCAAAACTTAGAATTACAAAAGAAATCTTTTAAGCAGACGTAACCCAAAATATATTTTTCATGTGCTTACACTGTGGTGTTTGAAACATCTTCAAGAACAACCTCCACATTCATCAACAGGGGACAGGTTAAAGATATGATGACACTTTCATATAAGGGAACACTCATAGGCGTTAAAAGATTGAGGCAGATGTCCAAGCTGTATTAAGTAAAAAAAAACAAAGAACAGTGGTAATATATAACCATTTGTAATAAAAATACATATGCATGCACTATACATTTATACTTGTATATTCGATCATTCAACAAATACTTGGTGGGGGCCAGGGCTGTACAGGCACTGCTCAAGGTGCTGGGGACACAACTCAGCAGTGAGGAGACAGGCCAGAAAGCCCTGACCTCACGGGGCTTCCATTCGGTGGATAAGCACAGATGATCATTAGCAGAGCACAGAGACTGGGAGCCACACTTGCCTCCGGGAAGAGAGCCTTTCCACACTGTCATGGGTTGAACTGTGTCCCACCAAAAGATATGCTGAAGCCCTAACCCCCAGTACCTGTGAAT
>NW_007851248.1:0-661 GCF_000696425.1 Galeopterus variegatus
AGATATGGAAAACCAATATACGGGTTCTTACTGCTTCCCTTAGGCAGGTTGTGTGAAGTTGCATTGATAGTGAATAGTGATGTAATTGCATATAGTGATGTAATTGCATATAGTGATGGAATTGCATATAGTGATGTGATTGCATATAGTGATGTGATTGCACATAGTGATGTGATTGCATATAGTGATGGAATTGCATATAGTGATGGAATTGCATATAGTGATGTGATTGCATATAGTGATGTGATTGCACATAGTGATGTGATTGCATATAGTGATGGAATTGCATATAGTGATGTAATTGTATATAGTGATGTAATTGTATATAGTGATGTAATTGGCACACAGCAGGCATTCAATAAATGCTACTCTACCTCACAGCATCTAGTAGCAAGCAGTGGAAGCAAAACAGAATTAAATTTAGTGTAAACTGAGTTTTCTCAGAGGAGAGAATTAAGAAAGGAGTAATTAAAACTTCTTGAAGGAATGTTCTGAAGGGCTGGAGAAACCAAACATACACAGGAAAGCAGAGAACATTGTATATGGCCAATTATTATCATAATGATTAAAGCAACCATAGCTACCAGATATTTTCTCCACGAAACCCGTCATGCTAAACAATTTATATATCATATTATTTAATACTCATAAAATTCCTCTG
>NW_007851249.1:0-661 GCF_000696425.1 Galeopterus variegatus
TCCCCTCCCTCTGTGTGTCTTGACTCCATGAACACGCAAAGATGCACACGCACAGGAACACGCACCCTCAGGTGCACATGCACACGCACACACTCATCGGGTGCACACACATGATAAGCATGAAGGCCAGGGTGTTCAACACGCAACAGCATCGTGCCCTGACTCCCCACATACCTGCCTGTGAGTGTGAGGACGTGTAAGCGCAAGGATGTGTGAGCGTGGGGACACGTGAATGTGAGGGTGTGTGTGAGGACATGTGAGGGTGAGGACGTGTGAGCGTGAGGATGTGTGAGGGCGAGGGCATGCGAGGGCGGGGGCGTGCAAGCATGAGGGGTGTGAGCGTGAGGATGTGTGAGTGTGAGGACGTGTGAGGGCACGGATGTGTGAGTGAGTGTGAGGACTGTGAACAAGTGTGAGGACGTGTGAGGGCACGGATGTGTGAGTGAGTGTGAGGGTGAGGACATGTGAGTGAGTGTGAGGACATGTGAGGGTGAGGACGTATGAGTGAGTGTGAGGACATGTGAGCGTGAGGACGTGTGAGCGAGTGTGAGGGCGTGTGAGCGTGAGGATGTGTGAGTGAGTGTGAGGACGTGTGAGCGTGAGGACCTGTGAGTGAGTGTGAGGACGTGTGATTGTGAGGACGTGTGAGTGAGTGTGAGGA
>NW_007851250.1:0-661 GCF_000696425.1 Galeopterus variegatus
TCAGTTTGTGTTTGCTGTTACTGCAGCAAACGATTAAGTAAAACAATTACAACAACATTTACTCGTGTAAGTGCAGTTCTTAAAAACGCAGCTTTAGCACTTTTGCTACCAATAATTGGCTTTGGAATGATCATCATATCCACTTCACAACAGGAGTAACTTACTTTGACTGAAGTCAGCCCCAATGAAGCCAGGAGGGCAGTCACAGGTGCCAATCATTGGGTCACAGTTGCCTCCATTCAGGCACTTATATGTTTTTTGGCAATATGGACCATAAGTGCCTTTTGGGCATCCCGTTAGAGGAGAACAGAACTATATGTGGTACTGTAACTTGAAGCAATCAGTGTTAGAATTCATGCTCATAGACATAAGGTTAACTCAACATTCTTTGGTACTTTCAATCACCTTCAAGCAAATGATTCAAGGTATGGACTTATCTGAGGATATAAGCTGATATAGATAGATAAATAGATATTAGTATCTGATGCTGCCCATTAATAAGATGTAAGACTTAACTTTGAGCTTCCTTGGAAATTTATCCACTTTTAAAGAATATGTACAAGACAATTCACAAAACAAGACCCTTTTATTCCAACCTAAATAAATTCATTATTTTGTTTAATGTTTAAGTGTTTATTTTCTACTTAAGTGTTATAGTTTG
>NW_007851251.1:0-661 GCF_000696425.1 Galeopterus variegatus
CCCATGTTTATTGCAGCTCTATTTACAACAGCCAAGATATGGAACCAACCTAAGTGACCACCGACAGATGACTGGATAAGGAAGATATGGTATATATGCACAATGGAATACTACTCAGACATAGAAATAATGAAATTCTGCCATTTGCAGCAACATGGATGAGTCTGGAAAAAATTACTTTAAATGAAATAGGCCAGACAAGAAAAAAGAAATACTGCTAATTCCCACCCATGACTGAAAAAAAAAGAAAGAAAATTTTAAAAAAAGAAAGAAAAGACCACAACAATGTGTTGAACTTTCTTTCAGAAGGCGAGAACAAACCTAAGGATACTAGAGATGGTGGGGAGACTGGGAGAGGGTATAGGAAGTGATAGGTCGGGTAAAGGGCATAAAGAAAAATCATGATTTTTAATAATTAATATGCTAATAATATATAATAAATAGTTTTTTAAAAAATTCCTCCAAACTACTGAAAATACAAGCACAACTTACCAAAACCTATGGTATACTACAAAAGTAGTACTAAGAGGGAAGTTTATTGCAATAAGTGCTTACGAAAAAAGAATAATAAGACTTCAAATAAACAATCTAATGTGAAATCTCAAAGAACTAGAAAAACAAGAACAATCTAATCCCAAAATTAGTAGATGGAAAGAAATAA
>NW_007851252.1:0-661 GCF_000696425.1 Galeopterus variegatus
TATCCAGAATATACACAGAACTCAAACAACTTTACAGCAAAATAAATAAATAAATAAATAACCCAATTAAAAAATGGGCAAAGGAGCTGAATACGCATTTCTCAAAGGAAGGTATACAAATGGCCAACAGACACTGAAAAAGTGCTCAACATCACTCAGCATCCAGGAAATGCAAATAAAAACCACACTGAGATACCATCTCACTCCAGTTAGGATGGCTAACATCCAAAAGATTGAGAATGATAAGCGCTGGCTGGGTTGCAGAGAAAAAGGAACTCTCATTCACTTTTGGTTGGGCTGTGAAATGGTGCAGCTTCTATGAAAAATGGTATGGAGGTTCCTCAAACAATTACAGATAGACCTACCATATGACCCAGCAATTCCACTGATGGGAATATGCCCAGAGTAATGGAGAGCATCATGCCAAAGGGATACCTGTACTCCAATGTTTATTGCAGCTCTATTTATAATAGCCAAGAGCTGGAAACAGCCTGAATGTCCATCACCTGATGAGTGGATTAGAAAACTGTGGTACATCTACACAATGGAATATTACTCTGCTATAAAAAAGAATAAAATACTACCATTTGCAACAACATTGATGGACTTTGAGAAAATTATATTAAGTGAATCAAGTCAGGCACAGAAAGAGAAATACCAC
>NW_007851253.1:0-661 GCF_000696425.1 Galeopterus variegatus
TATCAATAAAGCTATTTTTTATAAGAACAAAAACTTAAATATTCCTCTAGTCATTAAATAATTTAAATCAAAATTATATATCTACTCGCCTCGACCCACCCCATGCACACACACAGAGAGTAGTTTTATAGTGAAATCTACCTAATATCCAAGGAGTTAAACTTATTCAAAATCTTCTAAGGAATTAATAAAGAGGTAACACTCCCTGGCTCATTTTATAAAACTAGCATAATTGATATCAAAACCAAACATGGAGAGTATAAAAAAAATGAAAATTATAGGCCAATATTATATATAAACATAGATGCAAAAATCCTCAAAAAAACATCAACCAAAGAACTGCAACAAGCACGAACTAATGCTAGGAATTACAAGCACAGTTTAACACTAGAAATTTCTGTGGCATAAATGATAAAATGAGAAAAACTATATGATTATTTTAGTAGTCATTAAAATATTTTTTTCTTTCAACACCATTTCAGGACAAAAGAAATAACAAACCCTTAAACAAGAAATAGAAGGGACTGGGCCGGCCCGGTGGCGCACTGCTACAGTGTGCCACTTGGGAAGTGCGGCGGCGCTCCTGCCGAGGGTTCGGACCCCACATACAGACTGGCCGCTCACTGGCTGAGCGAGGTGTGGGAGCAACACCGAGGGTTGC
>NW_007851255.1:0-661 GCF_000696425.1 Galeopterus variegatus
AGACTAGTTCTCCCTACATTTTGTACTCAGGATTTAAAACACAAGTTCCCCTAAAGCCTGCTGACAAT
This sequence comes from Galeopterus variegatus, assembly GCF_000696425.1. Taxonomy (NCBI): domain Eukaryota; kingdom Metazoa; phylum Chordata; class Mammalia; order Dermoptera; family Cynocephalidae; genus Galeopterus; species Galeopterus variegatus. The sequence continues at coordinate 69 of NW_007851255.1, forward strand.
AAATTATCTGACTTCTTCTCTCTCAGTGACTGCATCTCATTGATGGCTCCTTCCTGTAACGTTTTAATCCTATTTGTTAATTTTTGCTTTTCTTCCCCAGGCTTCTGAAGTATTATTCATAAAGTCTTTGCCCAGACCTATGTCCTAAAGTGTTTTCCCTATGTTGTCTTCTAGAAGTTTTATAGTTTCAGTTCTTTCATTTAAGTCTTTAATCCATTTTGAATTGATTTTGATAAATGGTGAAAGATAGGGATCTAATTTTATTCTTCTGCATATGAATCTCCAATTTTCCCAGCACAATTTCTCAAAGAAAATGTTGGCTGTAGGTGGGCGGAATTATTTTAAACTTTTCTTTTCTGTTCCTCTGATCTATGCATCTGTTTTTGTGCCAGTACCATGCTGTTTTGATTACTATTACTTTATATTTTTTGAAGTCAGTGAGTGTGATACCCCCACCCCTTTATTCTTTTTTTGCTTAGGATTGCTTCAGCTCTTCAGTGTTTCCTGTTGTTCCATATTCATTTTAATTGTTTTTTTCTGTCTGTGAAATATGTCATTGGTAGTTTGATGGGAATTGCATTGAATCTACAGAT
>NW_007851256.1:0-661 GCF_000696425.1 Galeopterus variegatus
ATTTTCTCTCGATTCTTGGACCTCCGATTCAATTCTCGTAAAGGAGTGTTTTCTGCCCTTCTCTATCTGGGCGTTTTCACACTCTGTGAACACTAGATGGGGCTATTGAGCCTTGCAAAGTGTTCCTGCAGTGTGTGTATTTGTTCTTTCTTTCTTTATTTATTTCTGAGATTCCGCCTCCTTTGCCGTTCCCCTCCCCACTCTGCGTGCTCAGGACAGGGCTGAGGCATGTCTTCTACAAAACTTGACTTTCAGTTGAGTCATCAAAGTTGTGCCCTGCCCCGCCCTGACCAGCAGGTGTCCTTACTCTCTGACTGCCGGGAGTGAACTCTTCGGGGGAGGGTCCCTCAGCACACAATTCCTCTTTGACTCCCCCCCACATAGGTTGGCCCTTCTGGAGGGCTCACTAGTACCTTCAATGTAGCTCAAGGGGTCTCCGGGCTCCCCTCTCCCCACCAGAAATCAGTTAGGGGCTCTTCCAATTTGAGGTCCCCAGAGATGGAATCTGCCTCCTGGGAAGAGGGAGTTTATCTGGGGCCGACGCCCAGGGTGTGGCGGAAAGACTATCTGGGCGGGCTCCTCTTCCCTGCCCCCCCCGATGCTGGCTGGGGGCTCCCCACGCTACCAGCCCCGTCTGAGATCTGCGGGGAGAGTGGGATTG
>NW_007851257.1:0-661 GCF_000696425.1 Galeopterus variegatus
GAAGGACCCCTCCCTCTGTGATCACATGCTTCTATTCTGACCTGACATGGTTCATTCTCCTCATAGCACTCAAAGGGATTTTTTTTTTAATGTGAATCACATCACACTGCTCCCCTATGTGTAGTATTCCATTGGCTATGAGAAGTTTTTCATATAGAACTTGAACTCTTCAGAATGGCCCAAGACGTACTGAGTCCGCCTCTGACAAGGCCCCGCATGAGGCAGCCCTCTCTCACGCAGGTCCACCCTGATGGCCAGCCCACCCCTGCCAAGTTACTGTCTGCCAACTCATTCTGTTTTACTCTTCCGCAACACTTAGCTCTTTCTTTCTGTGTGGTTAATTCGCTCGCGTGTATGTTGAGTAGCTTCTATGAGCCAGGCCCTCATGGAGCTCATCTAATGTGTGAGGGAAACATTAAATGGCTGCAGAGGAGGCGATCCATGATGGTAAGTGCAGTGGGTGCATATAATGTAGGGAGAGGAGAGGGAGGCGGCAGTTTCAAACAGCGAGGCCAGGGAAGGCTTCTCTGAGGACGCGGCATCTGATCAGGGACCCGAGGCAGTGGGGCAGCCAGTCATGCGGCTGTCAGGGGCAGATCTCTCTGAGCAGAAGGCATACAAGAGCCAAGACCCTAGGGTGGGAGCAAGTCCTGTGGGCTCA
>NW_007851258.1:0-661 GCF_000696425.1 Galeopterus variegatus
ATTTCAGTGCCACCTGTTAAGGGTTCTGTGTCAGCTGGAGTCAGAAGAGGAGTCGGTTCAAGTCCTGCCCCCTCCACGTTCTAGCCACATGACCCTGAGCCTAAGCTCCTAGTCTATAAAGAGGTGATCCCCCTGTGCCTACTTCAGAGTGTTGTCACATTAAATGGGTCACCTAAGCAGACTGCTGACCACTGTGCTTGGCACACAGTCAGTGCCCAACAAAATGGTCCTTTGTCCTCATGACTGAGGCCTGTGCAAAGGGCCACAGGACACAGAGGAAGGAGTGACCGTCTACCTAGAAGGTCAGGGCAGCTTCACAGAGGAGGTGACACAGGAGTTAAGTTCTGTAGGGCAAAGAAGAGGTATACAGAAGAGCCTGGGTGAAGGTATGGGGCCTAGCACACCTAAAGAGGGCAGAGGGAGGCTGGGCGGGAGCGGAGGATGGGGCTGGTCCCCGGGAGAGGTAGCAGATGCTCGGCCAGCCTTCGATTTCAGCCAAGGTTACAGGAGCGATGGGGGGACGTCCTTGTCCACCGCCAGGCGCTGCCTCCCCCATCAGCCCATGCTCAGGGCAGCCCCAAAATGCAGAGGTGCCAACGTCCTCAGAGAAAAGACTGGAATCGCAGCCTCTGGTCCTCTGGGGGCGGGGAGCACGGTGATT
>NW_007851259.1:0-661 GCF_000696425.1 Galeopterus variegatus
TTTGGGAGGCAATTAGGTTCAGATGAGGTCATGAGGGTGGATCCCCATAATGAGATTGTCTCCTTCTTCTTCTACTTTTTTAAAAAGTATATACAGTGTTTTATTTTTAATGTTCACATTAAAAAAACCCCATAACATTATATATGATATAGAAAAGTGCATATGAGAGAAATAATTCCCATAATATATCAACATTTAGGCTAAAAATTCTTCAAATAAAATCCAATATCCATTTTATATCAGTGTATACCTAGTTATATACTTTTAAAAAATTGAAATGTAATTGATAATATATATTTATGGGGGTACAGAGCTGACTATCAATACTTATGTACAATATGTGATGATCAAATCAGGATAATCATCATATTCATCATTATAATATGTAATCATTCTTTGAGTCCATTAACCAGAAAGCACTGAAGGGGTCTTGCTGACCCCTTCCCCCTCCCCCTTTCCCACCTCTAGTAACCACAGTTCTGTTCTTTTCTTCTGAAAGTTCAATGTACTATTGTGATTGCCCTTCCTTCCTTTCTTCCTCCCTTCCTTCCTTCCTTCTTTCTTTTTTTCCTTCATTCTTTCTTAGCTCCCACTTATGACTGAGAACATGCAGTATTTCTCTTTCTGTGCCTGGCTTATTTCATTTAATATAATTTTCTCC
>NW_007851260.1:0-661 GCF_000696425.1 Galeopterus variegatus
TTATTTTCTCATATTTTTAGAATTGGAAATAACTGAATCAAATTTTAATGCCTAAGTATGTGCTTCCAAAGTATTTTCCAAAATGGTTAAACTACACTACCCTGAGAAATGTGTACGAGTACTTATTTTATATAGCCTCTTGACTTTGTTCTTTGACATTCCTAGCATAATTCTAAATTGCCAATCAGCAATTTCCCTTCCCCTCATTTTTGGGTTTTATAAAACAAGTGCTGAAAAAATAAGTTACTGTTATTGTGTATTCTTACTACCTCAGCACGTTTCTTCCCAAAACACATAGCCAATTATTTGTAATTCTGTATTTATAACTTCAACCTCTTTAAATTGTAATTCCAAGCATTAATCAGGAAAGTTGTGGATAAGAACAAATGGCCACATTTAGACAAATAGGGGAAACCACTTGCAAAGATTTTCTCACTTTACAGCAAATATGAGCAAAAAATTTTAATTGAAAGAAAGAAGCAGGGAACTCTAGAAACAAAGCCAGTTTTATAACTGGTCCTCCCTGGGGCTACAAAAGACAAAAGTATGTGGCTATAGAAGAGTGGCATGTGGATTTCTTGTGATGGAAATAGTCTGTATCTTAACTGTGATACTGGTCATATGAATCTCTACCTGTGATAAATGACACTGAAATTATAAA
>NW_007851261.1:0-661 GCF_000696425.1 Galeopterus variegatus
ATATGCCAGAAACCCTAAATAAAATACTAGACAGCTGATGTAACAGTGTATTAAAATTACCCAATGAATGCAAGGATTTTTTTCCCCCAAATTTTAAATTGATACATAATTCACATAGCAAATAATTTTCCATTGTATAGTGTATCACGTGTTGTTTATCTATTCAGCAGTTTATGGGCATTTGGATTATTTCCACTTTGGGGCTATTATGAGTAATGCTGCTATGAATGTTTGTGCACAAATTTTTGTGTGGACATAAGTTTTTGGTTTTCTTGGGTACAGACCTGGGGGTGAAATTGATGGGCCATATGGCAACCCGTATTCAACTTTTGAGGAACTGCCGACTCCCTTCCAAGGCGGCTACACCACATCGCATTCCCATCAGCAATGCATGAGGGTTTCCATTGCTCCACATTCTCAACGATATTTGCTATTTTCCATTTTTAAAACTATAGCCACCCTAGTAGGTGTGAAATAGTATCTCACTGCTTTTCTTTGTATTGATTTGCATTTTCCTAATGGCAAATGACATTGTCACTGCTTACTTCTTTGGAGAAATGTCTATTCAAGTCCTTTATTCACTTTTAAATTGGGTTATTTGTCTTTTTATCGTTGAGTTGTAATATATTCTGGAGCATAGACCCTCATCAGATATATGCTT
>NW_007851262.1:0-661 GCF_000696425.1 Galeopterus variegatus
TGAGGCTAGTGTCATAAATTTAACTTTAAATGATCAGCATTATTGTATGTTTTTTCCCAGTATCATTTAGCTGCAAAATTACATGCATGGAGTAGACAAAGACGAGGTTTTCCAAAGGCTCTAATTTAGCCAATCAACACAGAAACATTTAAGATTTCCTTTCTCCTCTATGTTTTTTCTTCTCACTATAGTTTGGAAAGGGTATCTAATTTAAAAGTAAGCAACCTGACATTGGATGGAAGATCTTCCAAACTTATTGTTCATAACCTGAGTTATCCTTAGGCCTAGGCCTTGAATGGCAAACACTTGTCTTTATCTTGAACTTTTTTTTTTTTAAAGTTTGTAGCAGTTTTAAATTTAAAGATAAGTTACGAACATAGTACAGAGTTCTCATATACTTTACCATATTTCCCTTATTATTAAGATGTTTACACTATGTCATGTTGAATGTGCTAATCATCCTTACTTGAGCATCATGCATTGCACACATGTATGGATATTCAAAGCGGTACCTCACAGATATTTACAATCAATTATCTTTCACTAAATAAAAAGAAATTGTGACTTTTGTCACAACTAGTAAACTGATATTGATACATTTTTATCAACTAAACTCTGTAATTTATTCACATTTCCTTAATTTTTACCAAATGTGTTTTTT
>NW_007851263.1:0-661 GCF_000696425.1 Galeopterus variegatus
TGTAATCTAAGATCATTTTCCTTCTGACTTCAGCAGGGTTTTCATATTGCGGGTCAGTTACCTTTTTTAGTTGTTACCTAAAAACATCTTTATTTCACCTTAATTTGAAGGGCATTTTCACGCGTTATAGATTTCTTGGTTGGCATTTGTTTTCTTTCATCCATGTGAAGACAACATCTCACTGTTTACTGTCTTTCATTGTTTACATTGAGAAGTCAGATATAAGTCTAATTATTGTTCCTATACAGGCAATCCCTCCTTCACCTCCTTTTTTTTTTTATTTTTTATTTTTTTCATCATGACTTTGGATTTCAGCATTTTTACTATAATGGATACAGGTTTGAGTCTTTTATAAAATTATTTTTTCTTGGGTTCATAAACATTCTTTACTTTTCTTGATATCTTCTATCAATGTTGGAAGGTTCTCAGCCATTATCTCAACAAATATTGCTTCTGGCTCATTTCATTGTTTCTCTGCTCCTTGAAGTACAAATACTCAAATGTTGGACCTTCTAATTGTATCCTCCATAGTTATTACTTTTATTTACTTATTTCACTTCCTGTGCTTTTAATTCTGTTGTCTCTTGGTGCTTCACCCTGGATTTTTTCCCTGATGTATCTCCTAGTCCACTAATTTTCTCTTCAGTGATTAATATCCTCT
>NW_007851264.1:0-661 GCF_000696425.1 Galeopterus variegatus
AAAACAAAACAGCAATAACAGAACTCTTCAGAGTTTTTAAAGGGATCTGCACTTTACAAAACATGAAGTTTTTAGCAATATTTGAAATAAAATTTAGGTTAGTTGGTTGGTTTGTGCTTCACCATCTTCAAGGTTTTGATTCAGGTGGTGGTAAAATTCGCAGCGTGAAAAATGAGACTCAGGCAGTGAAAGGAAGGCAGAAGGTGACGGGATTTAAATTTAACGGTCAAGGAACACTTTTTCACTAAGAGATTCTCTGTGCAGAATAGAACACAGACCTTGGGCTCTCGAGTCAGAGAGGTGTGTTGTTAATATCTTCTGTGCCTCAGTTTCTTTATCTGTGAAATGGGATAGCTCTGGTAGCGGGCACATAGGAGACATTCGATAAATGCTATGATCATTATTAACAATGTCAATTCACAAAAATCCCATAGCTCTTTCCAAATTGTTGTGCCTTGTGAAGATATTAACTAGAACACAAAGGAGGCAATGTAAAAGCTAATTTAATATTTGCCTTAATGACTTTGAATCCGTTATCTTTTATGATGTTCCTGAAATAAGGAGAACTTTAATTCACTCCAAAATATTTTGTGCCTCTATCCTTGGAAGAGTTTACACCAATTCTCTTAATTAAAAATAAAAAGGAGAGAAGGGGCACTGC
>NW_007851265.1:0-661 GCF_000696425.1 Galeopterus variegatus
TCATACTATTTACCTGTCATAGAGTAAAAATTATTAGTGCAGAGAGGCACTAGTTTTTCTTGATTATAAAGTGGACCCACTTTTATTAGCAATATTTGGAGGATTCATCTTTGAGAATTGTTTTCAAAGCCTATGGCACAGTCTTTGGAATATTTTCTTGGTGGAAATATTTACCTTCTAAAGAGACATCTTTTATTTCTTTCTTTATTTTTCTTTCAAAGATGACCGGTAAGGGGATCTTAACCTTTGACTTGGTGTTGTCAGCACCGCGCTCTCCCAAGTGAGCCAACCGGCCATCCCTAAATAGGGATCCGAACCCGTGGCCTTGGTGTTATCAGCACCACACTCTCCCAAGTGAGCCATGGGCCAGCCCAGGATTTTTTTTTTAAGCAAGGCTCATGCCAGAAGTGTTTTGTGCAGCATCGTTGGACTAAATGTACAGCCTTCCAGGGTGTGACAGCTGTGAAGGATAACAAACATCAAATACGTTATTTCTAGTGTGTGTTAAAATTCATCTGTAGAGCCATGTAGTCCCAGTCACATGAGCTAAAATTGTTCTATCTGGGTCTCCTGTTCCAACGAGACAGGACCTACAGCTCCCTGGAGTCAGAACACTGTTTCCTATCTCTGTAACTTACTTGCTATGTGACTTCAGACAAGG
>NW_007851266.1:0-661 GCF_000696425.1 Galeopterus variegatus
TCTCATCTTCCTCAGTGCTTATCACATAAGGACTTTACTAAATGGCTACAGAAGGAAGGAAAGAAATAGCTGTTTTAAAAATTTATTTCTTTAATTGTTTTTTTCTTTCCTTAGTGAGAAGCCACAGAAATGGAGAGTGGAAATAAATAGTGGACAAAAGAAGGTTAAGACAGTTTGGCAACTGAGTGACAGCTCACCTGTAGACCATCTGAATTTTCACAAACCTGGTAAAGATGGTTTGTAATCTATTCAGATAGATTATTCCATTAGAAAATAAACTAAATCTTACTGGGATTATGGTATAGCTCTTGTGCCCAGTTTTAAATAATTTTCATGAACCCTAGGTGTAAAACATTCTTTTAAAAAATCTATCATTTTTGTGCAAATATAATGCCCAGAAAAATTCTATGTATGATAATCACAAAAGAGTGATTTTTCTCTTTATCGTGAATAGGGGAACTTTTATTAAAAGAAGTTAAGGAATAGGACATAAGAGTAAAAATAGGTTATAAGATGGAAATGCCAGGTTATAATTTATGCTTTTGTGTACCGTTTAAAACTGTGATGATATTTCTGCCCTAGTATCTTCTCCGCAACTGAAATAAGGGTTAAGATTTCTAGTAATCTATCAAAGAGGGTCCCTGTTAGTGAGAGAATGTCT
>NW_007851267.1:0-661 GCF_000696425.1 Galeopterus variegatus
TGCTTGGTCTCATTTGGGTAGTCTTTATCTATTTCCACTCTATGTTAAAAGGCAAAAACAAGCCTAATCTATGAACTTTTTCTGTTACTTTTGGTTTCTGTGATAGTCTAATAAGCATGGCTTCTATCACTTTCTCCTTCCCAGAGGCTAGTTGTGAAATGTGTGAATGCTTTGGATGCCTTTAAGTTACATTTAGGGGAAGCACAGAAAATGTGAGAAGAAGGTTAGATATTGACTGAGCCTGGGATGGCAGGGACTACCAGACATATGGCAGGAAAGTTCTTCTTAGGTCTGTAATGTTGTACAGTTTGTCTAACTTGCCTTTCTACGTTTTTCCACTTCAACTTTTGGTTATATATCTTGCTATTTCAGTTTATTTCAATTTTTTCCCATACTTGGAATTAAGTATTTAGTGTATGAACAGCATATTGGAAATGGATGCTAACCAAGTACAGAGCACCACAGCTTAAAATAAATACACTAACTAAAACAAATCTCAAATATTGAACTCTGAATCTATTGGGTTGCAAGTCTAGTCCCACACAGAATTTGTGGATAGCTGTGCATTGCATTCATAGAAATTGAAATACTGAAATTTGTGAAACATTGTTTCAGAAAAGCAATACGGACTTTTTATGGAAAATGAGGTGGTATCAAAGGC
>NW_007851268.1:0-661 GCF_000696425.1 Galeopterus variegatus
AGTACTTCCATGTCCAGCACCCCATGGTCCTCACAACCACCCTCTGGGGAAGAAAGGACGGAGTCGTCCCAAAGAAGCATCAGCCTTAGCGAAGTTAAACAGCATGCCCACAGTTGGGCCCAAGGTCCCACCTCCAGATCGCGGCAGTATTTGTCTACTGCCCATCCCCCTCAACCCCATCCCCACTGCTGGGCAACACCCATTCTCTGGTCTGCTGTGGCTTCATTTCAGTGCAGAATCTGAGAAGTACCTCAGGTTCTGGACTCCTTCCCAGAGCCTCCCTCTCAGGCCTCTGCAATGACATCCTCGGAGACCTGGCCCTCCTCACTCAGGGACAGGTGAGGTCAAGTTACCTCCAGGGCTCTGGCGGAGGGGCAGAGTCTCACCTTACAGAGCTACACCCTTCCTGCCCCTGCTCCTCCTCCTCATCTCCATCTGATGCCAGGAGACAAGAAAGATCTAAAGGCTGGGACCCAAGTCTCACTCTCCTCCCCTAGATGAGCCGCAGACACGCAGTGTTCATGAACAACATGACTTTCCACATTTAGTTGATGATCTGTTCTCTTTTTTTGCCTTTTACTCATTTTTGAAAGTGGATAAAAATATAGCCCCTCCCCCACCATCTGGCCCAGCAGGTCCCTCCACCCTTTTGGGCCTTCTG
>NW_007851269.1:0-661 GCF_000696425.1 Galeopterus variegatus
CCCTTGTGTGTGCAGTTTCTGTGGCAGCTTGAGCATGTTTTTATATACCTGTTGAATATACTATTTGTATGTTTTCTTTTGAGAAATGTCTATTCAGGTCATTTGCCCACTTATTAATCAGGTTTTTTTTAATTGTTAAGTTTATTGTATGCTCTGGATAGTAGATCCTTGTTGGATGGATAGTTTGCAAATATTTTCTCGCATTCTGCTCATTGCCTCTTCTCTCTCTTGATTATTTCTTTTGCTGTGCAGAAGCTTTTTAGTTTGATATAATCCCATTTGTCTATTTTTGCTTTTGTTGACTGTGCTTTAGGATTCTTCCTAGAATTTTTACCCAGACCAGTGTCTTGGAGTGTATCCTGCATGTTTTCTTTTAGTAGTTTTATGGTTTCAGGTCTTACATTTAAGTCTCTAATCCATGTTGTTTTACTTTCATTCTGAAGTCAGATAGTGTTAATGCCTCATGCTTTGTGCTTCTGCTCAGGGTTGATTTGGTTACCTGGGTTCTGTTGTGATTCCACATGAATTTTAGGATTGTTTTTTTTTTTTTTGTCTTTTTTCGTGACTGGCAACGGATCGCAACCCTCAGTGTTGTGCCCTTACCGGACCGGGACCGGCAATGGGATCGCAACCCTTGGTGTTGTGCCCGCACCTCGCTCAG
>NW_007851270.1:0-661 GCF_000696425.1 Galeopterus variegatus
TTCTTCTTTACCCGTTCTCTGCACCTGCTCTGTCCGGCATTCCCTGGCTTAATCCAGGGGACGGGCATCCTCCCGGTCTCCCCTTCCAATGACACAAGTATAAGCCTGGCCCAGGTCCTCTACGTAAAGAAATCTTTCGCCCACCCATGTCCTTCTGCTGCTCTTGCTGTTCTGAGTCCCGCAGAGCAGTGCCTGGAACCCAGCAGAGGCGCAGTAAATATTTGCTGAACAGATGACGGAATCCTCTTTTCCCTGTTCAGAAGTTCATCTTTGCTGCATGCGCCAGTTCTTACTTGCTGTGCCACCTTTGTAGCCTGTCTCCCTAAAATGACTCTCTGAGGTCAGAGATGCCTGAGATCTTCTCAGTCTTTATCATCCTTTCCCCAATCTCAGCAGTGCTCAACGTGGTCATCTCAGCAGTGCTCAATGTGGTCCGTTGCCATTTTTCCTCTTGGCCGCGTGGCAGTGCATTCTCCTGTCTCCTACATTGTTTAGTTATTCTGGGAATCAGAATCTTCTGCCTTATTTATTTGTTTGTTTGTCCATTTATTTATTTATATGTAACTGCCCCCCACCCCCACCCCGCCTCCTGAATGAGGTATGTGCTTTTCCAAGTTTCCCTGCTTGGCTTCGTTCCCTTCCTGAGCTCATCTACGCTGGG
>NW_007851271.1:0-661 GCF_000696425.1 Galeopterus variegatus
ATGCCAGAGTTTCTTCCACTGAAACAACATAGGAATAAAAATTGAAGCAGGAGACATGAAAATTCAGTTGCCATCTATTGTCAGACAGTAAAGAGATTGTTGAAAATGTAAAAAAAAAAAAAAAAGTAGCAAAGTAGGCAATTTTTTTCTTAAAAAAAGTATAAAACTCTTCTCACTAAATCTTTTTCATTTTGGAAAATATAGTAATTTTCCACTAAAATATTCTAATTATATCAACATGTAGTGGGTTTATCGTTGCTATCTTTAAGCGAATTTATTAAACATAATTTAAAAGTTTTTGTTTAATACTCATAAACATCAATAGCTATAACCCACATAAACAATAGCTCTTTGGGGTCCTTAAAAATTTTGAAGAGCTCACGAGGTCCTGGGATCAAAATGTTTGAGAACCACCGTGCTATAGAAATAATATATGTTATTAAATTATTATATGATGGTATATAACTGAGACTGAATTGTGCTTTTGTAAAAAGCCTTCCCATCTTTAAAGTGACTTACCCTGATGTAGGGGACATCAGCTTTTTGACTTAGCATCTCTTCAGGAAAACCACTCCCCTACTATTCTCAGTCCAAATAGGGCTGATCCTACTCCCTGGATCCAGGGGAGGTGGGTTGGCATATGTTGCAGACTTTACCAATT
>NW_007851272.1:0-661 GCF_000696425.1 Galeopterus variegatus
CCAGTCCCTTGTAGTCTCACTCCTGGTAATAAAGCAGACTCTCAGAAAGAAGGCAAAGACAAGTTCAAGAAGAAGAGTATTGGAGACAGGGAGGAATGACTGGCCTTACTTGTGCAGGAGAACCTCAAGGTTATTTATTTTTGAAGAAAGCAGTCCCTGCGTGAGCTGATGTTAAACCCTAATATGACCTGAAACCCCAAGAAGCAGAATTATTTGACTCTAAGTCTCTATGGCCTTTGAGTGAGTTGCTGGAATCATGGAGAGACTCAATACTACTGAGTCACATTAATAGAATTTGCATTTTGTTAAGCTTTTAAATATAACTATCTACAGGCATTTGTTAAAAATTCCCTGAATACATATGTATGCACTCATATGAACACATTTATATAAATGGATATATATATATATATATATATATACACACACACACATAATCTTATGCATATATAATTTATCAATGCAAATGCCTTATGCTATGAATCTTGTGGGTGTGTATAGTACCCTGGGAACTCTTAAACCCAAATACCACATAAGGTCAGACTTAAAAGATCTAAGTTCTTGACTCAAATTCCAGTAAAAATGAAAAATAAAATATTCCTCCAGGGCCGGCCCGGTGGCGCACTGGATAGTGCGCCGCTTGGGAAGTGCGGCGGCGCTC
>NW_007851273.1:0-661 GCF_000696425.1 Galeopterus variegatus
CTGAGGGTTGCGATCCATTGCCGGACACGGAAAAAGATAAAAAAGACAAAAAAAAAAAAAAATAGTTCTCAACCAGGGGCGAATTTGCTCCCCAGGGGACATTGGGAATTGTCTGGAGACATTTTTGGTTGTCATAGCTGAAGGAAGTGGGATTTACTGGTATCTAGTGAGTAGAGGCCGGAGATGCTTCAAAACATCCCATGATGCACAGAACAACCCCACAACAAAGAATTATCTGGCCCAAAATGTCAATACAGTTGGGGTTGAGAAACCTGCTCTAGAGCAGTACCATGCAGTAGAAACTTAATGTGAGCCACACACACAATTTTAAAACTTTTAACAGCTACATTAAAACAAAGGAAAAAGAAATGGGAAATTAATTCAATAATATGTTTTATTTAACCTAATATATCCAAAATATTATAATTTCAACATGGAATCAATATTTTTAAATTATTTAAATATTTTACTTTTTTTTCTTTTTTGGTACTAAGTCTTCAAAGTCCGTTGTATATTTTACACTTATAGTACATCTTATTTTGGATTAGACACATTTCAATTACTAAGCAGTCACACGTAGCTAATGGCTAACATATTATGAAGTGTAGTTTCAGAGGATTAAAAATATTTACAAGGGTACTTCAAAAAGTGCAGAAAAGAT
>NW_007851274.1:0-661 GCF_000696425.1 Galeopterus variegatus
GATGCCCCTGCTGGGACCCCTTACCATGCTGGGGCTTCTCCTGCTGTTGGGCCCCTGTCTTCTCTGGTGTTTTTCCAATTTTTTTCAGGACCGTATGCAGGCTTTCACCAACCAAAGGGTAAACGAACTGTTCATGGAACATAAATATCAACCTCTCCCTTTAGAAGATGTCGCCGTATGACAGGATGACGGCATTCTTGTGTGGCCAGAATTTTCCTCCTCACCCACTTTCAGCAGGAAGTAGCTTCAGAAGAACGAGGCCTTCACCCCTTTCCCCCTTTCTTATATTTGAACGGCAGGAATGATAGATCTTGGACGTGGCCAGTGCCATCGTTGATGTGGTCACATCACCTTGGATGTGACTGACATCATCACGGATGTGACCAGCGCCATAATGAGGACAAAATGGCCACCAGTCTTTTACCCTACCTCATGGTTTCCTCAAAGAAACCCTCTACCTCGTGGTTTCCCAGATAAGAAACCCTTCCACTCCCGCCTGGAGGTACCTCCCATCTTGACTACGTCACCCCTACCCACAACACCTGCACCAATTGTCAACCTGATCCCACACACCAGCACCCCGTCCTCCTCCCTGCCTGTGTTTTTCATGCCCACCAACCCGTATAAGCACATGTACTCCTTCTAGCTGCCTGCCCCCGCC
>NW_007851275.1:0-661 GCF_000696425.1 Galeopterus variegatus
ATAAATTTCTATCTTCTGAAAGATAAGAACTAAAACCTTTATTTTTTCCCGATATGTCTAAATATCTTAATGGAAAGAACAGAGTAGAAGCATGAAATAAAACATGGAATACATTAGGTAGGGCAGAAAGTCTTCAAAGATTCATCACCCAGAATTTCCTTAGGAATTATGGCTGCATTCTGAAAGACAAGACATCATTGACTCTGAAATAGAGAATTCAAATATTAGACACCACCTAAACCCCCTCTCTGACTCCTTTCCTCTCTTCCAGCTCCTTCAACACAACCCTTTATGGTTACTTTAATCTCTAGTGCATTGTACTCTTGTTAATTTTACACAGGGAGGCAATGGAAGAGCTGCATGGGACATTCAGTCAGGAGGGTTCACCCAAGGGAGAAGGTCCTAATGGCCTTCAACTTGTCCTTATTGGCAAATGCCTGAGAGATATTCAGAGGAAGGTTCTCATTTTTAGAGAAAAAACAGGGCACAAAAGGCAGAGGGAAACTATAATGCCTTTCCCCTGCTGACCCTAGCTCAAGCAATAAAAGATGGCTTTTGCAATATTACGGAGCTTGGAAAGATAGTCACCAAATATTGTGGTAAGAAAACTCCCCACACCCCAACCAATGTTAGCCATAGAGAGAGAAGCAGGATGCTCTTC
>NW_007851276.1:0-661 GCF_000696425.1 Galeopterus variegatus
TTCATATTCGCTCATTTGTCCATCCATTTGTAGATGAGGCTGCCATCATCATATAAAGGATCTTCTCAATATCAAACAGATCACACCTGCTAGAGATAAGATTTGTTTATAGTTTGAGGAAATTTTGTTCATATTTTAGATTCTCTATAGCTGACTGCCATGAGACTCTAGTTTTTAATTGCAGGAACGAATGATACAATTGCTACTTATTGAACTACGTAAGAATGGCATGACTGTTCCAGTAAATCTCTGTATCACCTAAAACTACATGTCCTGTCTTTGAATATGAAATTCACTTCAGTTTAACTACACATGACTGTGATTTCTGTTGTGATAGTCTATGCTGTATTCTTGCGCTAACATACATGACATGAAAAGAAACACCAAGATAAAATAAAAAGATTGACTACATTGTATAATCCAATGTGGTTGAATAATGATTGTTACAATTTTCTTGGAATTGTGTTTTTGGAAAATTGTGTTACAATTTTCTTGGAATTGTGTTACAATTTTCTTGGAATTGTGTTGCTTTTATTATAAAACTCCACCATTTTAATGAAGACTGGTGTGTACACATATTGATAGTAGAATTTGTCTGAAAAAAATTAACTTTATTTTCTAGTAAACATTTGCAAAGAAAAAAATCGATCCTTATGACTGA
>NW_007851277.1:0-661 GCF_000696425.1 Galeopterus variegatus
TTATTTCAGTTCCATCACCCCACTCTGCCCAACATTAACTTGCTGATTTTACAATTTTTATTATTATTTTGGTGTTTAAGATTACAACATGCACTCTTGACTTATTAAAGTCTAATACTTTTACTACACCCTAGATAAGAGAAAAATGTTATTAAATGTATTTACTCCATCCAAACTCACCCACACAGCAATGTGTTCTATATATTTTAAATTCCACAATACGTTATTTTCATTTATATTAGTGTTGGCAAAATTTTTCCAAAAAGGTCCAGATGGTAAATATTTGAGGTTTTGTGGGTCATGTATGTTCTCTCTCACATTCTTCTTTGTTTTTTAAAAATAATTCTTTAAAAATGTAAAAACCACTCCTATCCAGAGGTCCATATAAAAAAAGGCAGTGGGCTGATTTGACCTATGGGTCATAGTTTGCTGTTTTATACAGTAAATATTATTTTGGATTTGCCTACATATTTACTCTTTCTGTACCTCATTTCCTTTTACATCTCCATGCTTCCATCTGGAATCATTTTCCTCTTAACATTTTGTATATGTCTTTCCACTGCCTTCTGGCCTTCATTATTTTTGATGCAAAGTCAGCCATTAATCATAATGTTGGTCTCCTGTTGTTTTTCTCTGGATGCTTTCAAAAGTTTTTTCTTTG
>NW_007851278.1:0-661 GCF_000696425.1 Galeopterus variegatus
ATATCAAATGGGAAGGGCAATGGTCCCCTCACCACCCACCACACACAAGGTGGCCGTGGGATAATGGGCATGAGAACATTTTACAGAATAAAACTACTTACAAGCAGAAGGTATTCTAATTCATTCCTCTTCTGTAGTTATCACCATAGTATTAAGTCTCTAGGTTGATTTTGATCTCTGTCATCCAAACTCAATCTGACTTAGTAACTGGTTTATAATTATTTTTAATAACAAAAATAACAATAGCAAGCAACATTTGGCTTTGGACATTCCTAATGAGCCTCAGAAGAAACTTTCGGGGAGGCTCCCCATGTGTACAGTCTGTTTTCTTCCCCTCTAACGAGGCAGCTGGGCCACCTCCTCCCTTTACTGGGACGACCTGGGCAGCATCAGCTAATCCCCAAGGGGCAATAGAGGGAGGTGAAAACTGCTGCAGCTGCTTCTAAAGTTTCTTCTGAACATACTTATGGTGGCCAGAGCCATGAGGCATGCAAGGAAACAGAAGGCTCTAGAGCTGCTGGGAGGGGGAGGAGTGCCCAGATGTGGGCACTCCAGAAGGTTGCCACAGCTGCAGACAAGTTAAGTCAGTTTCCAGTCAAGAGTCATGGCATATGATGGTCACAACCAGCATGTGTTCACAAGGCAATATATTAAAATTGAG
>NW_007851279.1:0-661 GCF_000696425.1 Galeopterus variegatus
TCACAGGGGCAGTTATGCTTTCCTCTGTGGTATTATGCCTGGGGGTGGGAGGTATGTGTGCAGCCTATGCAGTGTCTTGATCCAGGGAAAGACACATGCAGAATTTTTTAAAAAGAATTTTAAAAAATGAAGAAAATCTAAGAGATAGCATACAACCTTAAGTGCACAAACATTTGAATTATAGATGCTCTGGAAGGGAAAGAGAAAGGAAAAGGCATTGAAAACATATTCAGTGAAATAATAGTGAAAAACTTCCCAGGTATAGGGAGAGTCATGGACTTTCACATCCAGGAGATTCAAACGTCCCCAAACAAATTCAATTCAAAAGATCCTGTCTGAGACACATTAGAGTCAAACTCATTAAACTCACAAAGAGTGATTCCTAAAGAAAAGCAAAAGAAAAGTGCCAAGTCATCTATAAAGGAATACCCATCAAACTAACAGCAGATTTCTCAGCAGAAACCCTATAGGCCAGAAGAGAATGGGGTGATATACTCAAAACACTAAAGGAAAAAAACAAAACAAAACTGACAACTGCAGATAGAACTGCCATACTATCCAGCAATCCTACTGCTAGGTATTTACCCAAAGGAACAGAAATCATCATGTTGAAGGGATACCTGCACTCCCATGTTTATTGCATCTCTATTTACAATAGCCA
>NW_007851280.1:0-661 GCF_000696425.1 Galeopterus variegatus
AACCATATATGTATGTTGATATATCTCAAACATCCCCAAATTAGAAATCTATGCTCTCATTGGGGATATTCAGAAAAATGCAATGCTGGCTTAGCTGGCAGTTCCTAAAGGGGTATATCAAAATTATTTTTAAAGTCATGACTGGAATAAAGACAATTTCTGGCAAAGTTTCAACTTTTAAGAGTACAACACTAATTTACTTAAATTGCCAGTTCTGGTATGCTTGTTAAAATCAGGTTTTCTTTTTATAGTCATTTTTCCTATTTATTCTGCTTTTAAAATGTTCATTTAAAATTTTAAACTAAACCCATGCTTTGTGAGAATTCAGACTATACATGTGTACATATCTGTGTATATATATGTTATTTATATTGTTCTGCAAGTTGATTTTCCACTTATATGATCAATATAATTCTGTGTTAATATACCACATTATTTTTAATGGCTATATAGTATTCTGTATCATGGATATGCTAAAATTATTTAATCACTCTTCTGTGTTATTGAAAAATTAATACTCATATATGTACACTCAGTGTTAGGCACACAGTAAGCACTCTGTGCTAGATCTCATTACGGCAATTATCTTTTATTGTGATTAATATTAACACATTGCAAATGTGAAGATTGAGTATCAGAAAAACTGAGTGACTTGAATAAG
>NW_007851281.1:0-661 GCF_000696425.1 Galeopterus variegatus
TTCTCTCTCCCATTGAATCTAGAGAACATACTGTACCTTGACAAAGCCAGTGGGATCATACTATCAAGTTGTTCCTAATATTTCAAGCATCTGTTCTTTTAAGGTTGGCCTGAAGGATCTATGAAAATTTATTGTAATAATAGAGTAACTGAATATTCAATATTGCAGAGAAGAAGAAATATGAGAAACTGGTTTATAACCTATGATATTGCCTGTGATCAACATATTGTGTCCCAGAGTTTTATGATGTATTGGTTGATTCAATAGATGGAGTAAAATAACTGTTATTTTATTGCTGGTATTGACCAGGAATCTCCAAAGTCCAGGGAAGGAAAAAGTATACATGTGCTCTCATTTCTGGTCAGTTTTTTTCAGCTCTTTTTTGTTTCTTTCTTTCCTTCTTTCCTTCTTTCTCTTCTTTCTTTCTTTCTTTCTTTCTTTCTTTCTTTCTTTCTTTCTTTCTTTCTTTTTTGTTTTGTTTTTTAAATTCACCTTTTTTTTTAATTTTTATTTTGTCAATATACAATGTATATGATTATTATGACCCTTCACCGACACCTCCCGCCCTCCTCCCTCTCTCACCTCCGCCCCAAGAATGTGCTTTCCGTTTGCTTGTTGTAACAACTTCAAAAAAAAAAGTATAGTAGTTATATCTTCTTCC
>NW_007851282.1:0-661 GCF_000696425.1 Galeopterus variegatus
ACTTATTTTTGCTTCAAAACTAGAATCATATCACCTAATACAACCAGAAATTGAAATATTTAAGGACTAGATATTTATCCTCATAAAGGATGGTCTATTCCAGGTCACACTTATTCATAAAATAATGCATTCTAAGACATTCCAAGCAAAAGTCTGAAGTATTTCCAAGGCTGCTTCATTCTCAGCATTGAAGTTGAAGGTTTGGTGGAAGCTCTGCTCAAGTGTTCACCCTGTCACCTCAACTTTTACTTTATTGGGAATCTCAACAGAAACATGGAACAATATGGTAGGCCCACTTCTCTTGGCTTTTCTCCTCTTCTGTATCTTTGACCAGCAATTTCTTAAAGACTGTCTCCTTGACCAAACTTTTAGACAGGCTCCTCTAAGCCCTCTTTTGATTAGGCCTTATCCTTGTGCCCTGTGGTAGGCTTGCCTGAGCCAAGCTTAGCAAAGAATCCTGCTAAGTTAATCCTCCACCCTAAATATCTGATCACTTTTGATATCTGATCAAGTTCCTCATCCCCCACCTTTGATGTGTAAGTCCTTGGTCTGACCTTAACAAGAATCCTGTTAGTCCAGGTTAGCATGAATTGCCCTACGCTTGATGTCTCCTATTAGTAATTTTCCCTCCACTGACTAACTCAATCTGCTCATTGGCTGT
>NW_007851283.1:0-661 GCF_000696425.1 Galeopterus variegatus
TCTGCAACTTGTTTCACTTAACAGTACCTGAGGGTTCTTCAAAAAGTTTGTGGAAGGATTCGTATTATCTATTCTATTTTTTCCTTGAACTTTTTGAAGTACCCTCATATGTTGGATAAATAATTCCACATTCATACTTATAGAGCTGTCTCCTAGATCTAAGTTTCAATGCCTAGATCACTAACACTTTAACAGTAGCCTTACATACATGGTAAGAAGACCATTGATTTGTCATAATAAATGTAACAAGTTAGTGATATGCTTTTGAAATTTTTTTGTATTTCTACAGATCTTTACATTGGCCTTACTAGGTTAACTTTCTCTTTCTCCCCAGAGCCCCAGGCCTTTCTGTTCTCTTTAGCCTTAAATTAGCATACCTTTTATTTGGATTTGCTAGTTCCTGAATTCTCGGTGATACTTTGGAATGGATAGCAGCATGAGATACTGGCCAGTGGGCATCACGGGCAGGGAGATAATCTTTATGAAGAGGCTTGACCTTAGCTAGAGCTACTGTTCGGGCCATGAAGAGGCTTGGCCTTAGCTAGAGCTACTGTTCGGGCACTAGGTTCAGCTAGCATGGCAGCAGGGGCTATCTGTAGCGGAAACAGAGACACAAAATTATATCCCGAATTTCACCATGTCTCCCTATTTCTGCAGCTAT
>NW_007851284.1:0-661 GCF_000696425.1 Galeopterus variegatus
CTTTCTTTGCTATAAACTAATGAATGTTTCTTGTCATTACTACTTCACCACAATGATTTTTCAGTGAGACAGAACTGCTGTTTTGTTTTTGCTAAATTGTTTTTCTTAGCCAGAGAGATAAAATTGACAATGAGGGGTCCTAATGTGGCTTACTTTCCAGAGCTTGCAAGACTCACAGCATTTAAAGCAGATTTTAACAGGAGGATGGGGATGGGGCCTGAATTGACTTGGAAATGCCATCGAACCGCTAAAAACATACGCATCATGTTATTTTTGTCTTCAAGTTTGTGCTCTTCTCTGGTAAGAAGTTTCAAACTTACAACAGATTACCAAAAGAGGTCTGTACTTCTGAAGGTGTAAGAAATCACTGAGTTGCTGATTCTCCTTATTTCAGGTCACATCCTGAAACAAAAACAGAACATTTACTTTTAGTCTTTAACATTTTTTTGAATACTTATGTTATACACACACACACCCAAGAAATTATAATTTAGTGGAAGAAATGTTAATTATAATACTAAGGTTATTTGCATGTTAAAGAATAAAATATTTTTAAAAGTAAAATCATGGCTTCCAAAAAATACAAAATAAACACGTATAAAGATTTTCTTAAATTTGTTAATTAGTGAGGGAATCAGTAAAATGTCACAACCATTTCAGA
>NW_007851285.1:0-661 GCF_000696425.1 Galeopterus variegatus
GAGTACTTAGAACAGTCTTGATACATCATAAATGCTCAACAAATATTTGCTGCTCCTATGACAATTATAATTAACATATACACATATGTCATATTATTATAGTTATGTTATTTATATTTTATATATTTTTATAATACAGTAGACTATTTACATTATTTTTATAATTATATAGTTATAATTTATACATTTGTATTAATACATATTAGTTAATTATATATAATAATAGTTATTATCTATGCAGTTTAACAACAACAAAAAAGCAAAACTTCAATTCACATGTAGTGTAGTTGCATCTTTACTATAAATGAGAATTTTAATAGAATCTTTGTGACCTTGACTGATTTCCTAGAAAACTTTACCTTAAAAAAAAGTCACCATACTGATTTCCTAGAAAACTTTAGCTTAAAAAAAAGTCACCATAACACTTTAGCCCATGAAGCATCTTATGAAATATTCAACATTCATCAGCTCTTCTTACTAAATGCATGTCACAAAATGACAAGAGATATTCAGAAAAATAAACTTTTTTTTATCAAGTGTCACGTCCATTCATCTACAACAAATAGATTTATTTTAAAACATTTCATCTCTTTGAAATCAAAACATCTCATCTTACATTGTCAGTTTACAGGATAAGCACATTCATTGTATTACATCCTTG
>NW_007851286.1:0-661 GCF_000696425.1 Galeopterus variegatus
GCACTATCAATACATGTATTTGCACATTTTTATACTCTAAAAGAAGAGTGAGACCAATAGACAGGAAGAATATTGTAATAAACTCGAATGACTTAAGCAGATATTAAATTGGAGTCCTTGGTAGCAAAGAAGCTGGAGTGGGCAGGGAACCAGGCATAGCAAGGTTGAGTTTACATGCTGCCTCACTACCGCTTAGAGCCGGTATTGGTTGCAAACTAACTGATTTTTTTTTTTCAATAGCTGTGCTATTCTTTAATAAGTAGCAGTGACTTTAGGTGAGAAATTGGTAGAAACTATGTTTCTTCTTCCCATTGCTTTTCTAACATTTCCTCACAAAATAAAGTCTCCAACAGGACTCTACTGTCAATAAAAAATAGTGAGCAAGAGGTATGAAAACAGGCATATGACCATTCATATAAGACCAGTTAGGTACCCCCTTCTATTTTTCTTAGGCTCTCTGATAAGAAGTCCTTTGTAAATTTATCGATGTGAAAGGAATATAACAATGTTCTGAGATAATTGTAGCCCAGTTTTCTTAACTATATCAGAAAAAGTCTCCCCTTACGATAAAAAAAAAAAAAATGTAATGTAACTTTACTCTTGTGGTATAAAAGTCTTTGATAATAAAAATTTCCTAACACTTTATCTTTAAAAAATAGTC
>NW_007851287.1:0-661 GCF_000696425.1 Galeopterus variegatus
ACCTAGGCAGTCTGGCTCCAGCAGCTATACATTTAGCCGCTATACATGTGCCCTCTCTATTACGTACCTTATATATGGACACATATAAATATATAAATGTGGTAATACATAAGCATGCACACACACATGCACATGGACTCAATACTCATCAGTCTCATTAGTGGAGGCCTCTAGGAAGGTTGAGAGAGGAAAGGTACTGGGAGAGGAACACAGGGCCTTCGACTGATTTTATAATTATTTTTTTAAAGGTTCTATGCAAATATGAGAAAATGCTAACATTTGTTGATTCTGGGGGACAGCTACAGGGTTGTTGCTTATATCATCCTTTGTGCTTTTCTGTATTTTCCTTTTGCTTTGTAAAATATTTCCTTGTCAAGATAAAATTTCCATGACTTTAAAGGCTGAGGCCAGGGGACATTAAGTAATATACCCAGGAGTCAAATGTGAACAAGCCAAGGTCCCCAGATAGTTGGCCCCAAGCCAGCTCCAGTACCCCACGCTGTCGGGCAGCTAGTGTGCCTCATTTTTTAACAGACTGTAAGTGTGAAGACAGAGCCAGCCTAGCTTATGACTACATCTTGGCTTCACTTCATGCATTGGCTACATCCATGAAAAGTTGTATTTAAATAAAATATTTGCATACCAAATCATATTTTTCCAC
>NW_007851288.1:0-661 GCF_000696425.1 Galeopterus variegatus
CTTGCTGCACAAGGGTGCAGTGATAGAAGCAGAGGGAGGCGATTATTCTACGTGCTCGTGGTGCAATAACATATATTGTTAAATCCTTTGGGGATGAATATTTAATAATGTGAAGAAATTATTACACTATGTTATAAATGAACACATATAATATTATCCCAATTTTATATACATAAAAGGGATATGTGCTAAAATATTAAAAGAGACTTTCTCTGACTGGTGGAATTATGAGTAATGTTTTGTTCATTTTCTTTTTTTCTGCATTTTTCAAATTTTTTACTGTGCCTAAGGGGGAAAAGTTTGTAAAGTTTCCCCACCAGCCTGACTTGGGGTCTGGCCCTTCCCCTCTCAGAGTCTCTCCTCTGTGGGGCTATGACCAATGCAAAGTGCTGAGCTCCCCAGGCTGGGTGGCCCATGAGTTAGCCCTGAAGGAGCAGGAATTGGCAGCTTCGATGACCCAATCAACAGAAAAATTGGCATCGTCTTGGGGATTGGAAAGGGGGTGCTCAGGGATAAGAGAGGTGGGCAGAAGAGAGGAAGAGAGAGGTTAGGAGAGAGGCAAGTTCCCCTTCCACAGCCTCTTTTCTTTTCCACCCCTGTCTTGATGCCTTAACACTCCCCGGGCCAAGCAGGAAGCAAAAATGTGAGGTGACAGTGAAAT
>NW_007851289.1:0-661 GCF_000696425.1 Galeopterus variegatus
TGAATCTTCTCTCTTCTTTTTTTTGTTAGCCATGCTAAAGGTTTGTCAATTTTGTTTATCTGTTCAAAAAACCAAGTTTTTGATTCATTGATCATTTGTATTGTTTTTTGGTTTTCAATTTCATTAAGTTCTGCTCTGATCTTAATGATTTCTTTCCATCTGCTAAATTTGGTCTTGGATTGTTCTTGTTTTTCTAGTTCTTTAAAGAGAACTTTTTGGTTGTTCACTTGCCATCTTTCCACTTTTCTGAAGTAAGCATTCAATGTGATAAATTTCCCCCTTAATACTGCTTTTACAGTATCCCACAGGTTTTGGTATGATGTATCATTGTTTTCATTAGTGTCCATAAATTTTTTGATTTCCTGTTTGATTTCTTCTTGGACCCATGTGACATTAAGTAGAATGCTGTTTAATTTCCATGTGTTTGTATAGTTTCCAGAATTTCGTTTGTTATTGATTTCTAATTTTAATCCATTGTGGTCTGAAAAAATACATGGGATAATTCCATTTTTTTTTGAATTTGTTGAGATTTGATTTCTAACCTAACATGTGATCTATCCTGGAGAATTATCCATGTGCTGATGAGAAGAATGAATGTTAGATGGAATGTTCTGTAGATATCTGCCAAGTCCAATTGGCCTAGAGTATTGTTTAGATCTTG
>NW_007851290.1:0-661 GCF_000696425.1 Galeopterus variegatus
TACCTTTAAACAGAAGATAGCAGAACTCATGGAAGAGAAAGATTCATTCAATGAAATAAAATACAACTGAGAGTTTAAGCATCAGGCTAGCACAGGCAGAAGAAAGATTTCTATCATCAAAGACTGGATTTGTGAAATAACTCATGTAGACAAAAAAAAAAGAAAGAAAGAAAGAAAGACAGTAAGAAAGAAAAACAATATATATATATTTTTTTCCTTTTTGTCTTTCGTGACTGGCAATGGGATCACAACCCTCGGTGTTGCGTCCGCACCGCGCTCAGCCAGTGAGCAGACCAGTCTCTACATGGGATCTGAACCCTCGGCGGGAGCGCCGCCGCACTCCCAAGTGCCGCACTCTACCAAGTGAGCCACCGGGCCGGCCCGAAAAATAATAATTTTAAATGAAGAAAACCTATGGAGCTGTCAGACAATCTTAAGTGTACAGACATCCAAATCATGGGGGTTCTGGAAGGGGAGAAAGTATAAAAAGGCTTTGAAAACCTGTTTGACAAAATAATAATGGAAAATATCCAAGGTATTTAGAGAGATATGAACTTACAGATCCAAGAGGCCCAAAGATCCACAATCAGATTCAGTCTGAAAAATCCTCTGTAAGACACATTATAGTCAAACCTTCAAAAATCAAAGACAAATAGAATCC
>NW_007851291.1:0-661 GCF_000696425.1 Galeopterus variegatus
GGTAAAAATCTGATGTATGTTGGTACTTCAGAAAGTTCATGGAAAAATAGAATTAAAAGATGATATGAATCTTTCCATGAACCTTTTTTTTTTTCTTTTTTGTCTTTTTTCATGACCAGTAATGGGATCACAACCCTCGGTGTTGCGCCCGCACCACGCTCAACCAGTGAGTGGACCGGTCTCTATATGGGATCCGAACCCTCGGTGGGAGTGCCGCCGCGCTCTCAAGCGCCGCACTCTACCGAGTGCGCCATCGGGCCGGCCCTCCATGAACCTTTTGAAGACCCCTCATATATTAAATTGTGGTTAATTCAAAAATTTTAAAATGTAATAATATCTTTGAATGTTGAAAGTTACATAAGGGGAACAGCTATAAATTTAAAATTATTGTCATTTGTGTTGGTGTAATAACTGTCTATGACAGGCAAAGAAACTGCAGAAGCTGAAGTTTTTGGGTATGACCCCCAATTAAAAATTAATATTTAACTTTATTTTGAGATAATTTTAGACACAGAAGAGTTGCAGAAATAGTGCAGAGAATTCTCATATGCCCTTTCCTCAGCTAATATTTAGATCAATATCTTACATAACCATAGAACAATGATCAAAACTAAGAAATTGAACTAGATACAATTGTATCAACTAAAATACAGAACTTATT
>NW_007851292.1:0-661 GCF_000696425.1 Galeopterus variegatus
CTGTGCTGAACCATGTCCTGCCTGATGAGAGAGGAGAGGACCGGACTAAACTGTTTCTATTTTCCTGACGCTGTGTTTACTGAGTTCTCATTTTGGTAAGATCCCCATGGGTATTGCAAAACCATCTACTTCATCATCTTTATCTTCAGCTACAACCCCAAGAGTGTTCAATACCAGCTCATAGTAGAGCAGTTCCTCAAAAATTAAACACAGAATTACCATATGACCTAGCAATTCCACTCCTAGGTATATGCCCAAAAGAATTAAAAACAGGTTCTCAAACAAAAACTCGTACACCGATATTCATAGCAACACTCATCACAGTAGCCAAAATGTGGAAACAACTCAAATGTCCATCTCAGGATGAATGGATAAACAAAATGTGTTGCATACAATCCGGACAGTGAAATATTATTATTCAATCACAAAAAGGAGGTTGTGATACATGCGACAACATGGCACCATGTGGAGGAGCCTTGGAAACATGATGCTCAGAGAAAGAAACAGGGCCACATATTGCAGGATTCCATTTATATGAAATGTCCAGAGCAGGCATAAAGAGGGTCCAGATCCTGGCTTTATCACTCACGTGCTGTGTGACTCTGGGCAAATCACTGAATCTCTCTACACCTATAAAATAGGCATGACAATAAAGGAGCAA
>NW_007851293.1:0-661 GCF_000696425.1 Galeopterus variegatus
AATCTAGTATCTTAATTATTGCTAATATTGTTCCAAACCTTCTATGTACTTAACTGATTTTCTTTCTGACTGCTTCTTTTACCAAGCACTGGAAGAGGTGTGATATATTCTTTCTGCATGATGATGAATTTTTCAGTTTCTCTTTGTATTCCAGTCAATTTTTGCTTTACGTATTTTGAAGTCATGTTTTCAATTTAGAATTGTTCTTTGTTCCAAGTAAATCAAAGATTTTTTCATTATGGAGTGACTCCACATTATAAAGTAATCACATTTTTAAAATGTCACCTTTAAAATCATTTTTACCTTAAAGTCTATTTTGCCTAATATTAATTCAGCTACATTCGCTCTCCTTTGGTTAATATATAATTAATTTTCCATTTCTTTTTCTTTCAAATTTTGAGTATATTTTTGTTTTAGTGAATCTCCTATAAATACCATAAACTTGGATTTTAAAATCTAGTCATAATTGTATTTCAATTGAACAGTATATTCTATTTATATTTGTTTTGATTTGTAAGTTTTGACTTATTTCTACCATATTTGCATTTTCTCATCTCAATTTTCTTGTATCTTGCCTTCTGTCGATTGATTGGGATATTTTGTGTGTGTGTGTGTGTGTGTGTGTTTTAAATCCATTTATCCTTTTTACTAGTTTGTAAAT
>NW_007851294.1:0-661 GCF_000696425.1 Galeopterus variegatus
CCTAGAAGTGAGATTGCTGGATCATACGGTAGATCTATCTACAGCTGTTTGAGAAACCTCCATACTGTTCTCCCTAGTGGTTGTACTAATTTACAGTCCGACCAGCAGTGCAGGAGTGTTCCCCTCTCTCCACATCCTCATCAACATTCGTTATTCTCAGTCTTTTTGATTATAGCCAGTCTAACTGGGCTGAGATGATACCTCAATGTGGTTTTGATTTGCATTTCCCTGATGATTAGTGATGCTGAGCATTTTTTAAAGTACCTGCTTAAACAACATTTTGAAGGTGCTTATATCCACCTAACCATGTATCCATTTATATCCATTGAACGTTACACAAAATATATTGGCAAAGGAGGTGGATGCAATGCCAAAGAAGGATTTTGAGCAGCGGAGTGATGATCCCATTGGAGATTAAGAGCATCATGTCATGTAATGGGTTGGTGACAGACTGTGTGTGTTGGGGTGGGGGCCAGCAAGGCAGAATAAAGGCAACAAGTTAGGAGACCAGTGCAATCATTCGATAGACAAATAATGTTGTTAGACCAGTGTGGTAGAGCAGAGGTGGTACAGGTTTGTCGAGGAGTTGGAGTTTTATTCTTAGAAAACAGTGCTGGCAAGGTCAGCTGATGGATTGGCAGCATGTTATAGGATATATCTC
>NW_007851295.1:0-661 GCF_000696425.1 Galeopterus variegatus
ATCAAAGACTTTTTTCTATAAGATATTAACTTCCCTGCATATCCAGTTGCACATGCATGAGAACAAGGCAAATCTCATGGTATCTTACGAGTCTGTGCCGAAGAGAAAACCCAGCATTGCAACCTCATGGTGTGCAGCATGGTCAAGACAAAGTGCTGACAGCTGTGCACACACAAGGTCATTCTGCATGGCAGCTACAATAACACAATTTGCCAAGTGTTCTAGTGTCAAAGGATTGGAGTTAGTATGTAAGTTGCTGATGTAGTCTCCAATGGCAACAAGAAGTTACTCTTATCCCCTTCCAATATCCAGCACCTGTTCTGCAATACAGAGTCTGCTTTTTGTGAAAACCACATATCTTCAACACTTTCCTAAGAAGCTAAATACAAATACATTTTGCCTCAGTCTTTTTCAGTAAGCTATGGTTCACAGCGCTGTAGCCAATTCCAAAACCCTAATGGGCATTCCATTAGTTTTTCCTCAACCGTTCATCCTGTAACTCCTTTTCCCTCATTCAGCACTTCAGTTGGTCTGGGTTGCTTGCTTGGTAGGGGCAAACCAGACCTTTATTCCTTAATTGTTTTATCTTTGTTAGGTCACATTTGCTGAGATTTCCCAGTCACAGTTATTACCAGGATTAAAAATCAAGACTATCGCTGGT